>NC_092725.1:66239939-66436962 GCF_047496885.1 Scyliorhinus torazame
CATATTGTAGTATCTCGAAATACTGGCACCCACCAAGTAGATTGATGAATAAATGGTTTATTAAGGCAAATAACTATTTACTCTCGACTTGTGAAGATATGCCCGTGCAAATAATTTCTCCAGTTCCCCCTGGAACATTTTCCACGAGTAGCTTGCTGCAGCATTACTTTCATCTGTAGCGATATCACTGCCAGGCACACTAGGGATGGACTGCCCCACTGGCTGTGTGTGATTCTCTCCTCCTCAAAAGGCCCAGATGTTTCTTCACCATTTTCCCTTGGACATCTATCGCATACAGAACTGGGGCTTTTCAGGCCATGACCATTCCAGGGATCCAATCTGAACCAACATCAAAATTCCTTACATAAACCAAGTCGTCCACCTCAAATGTTCTTTCAGGTTTTCTCAAGTCATGATGCTTCTTCTGTGCCTTCTGCTTTACCTTTCCCGCCAAATTCGGAAATATCCGATCCATCCGTGTTCTGATGCAACTGCCCCATTTGCAACTTGGCAGATGCAACTGTGGCCGTCGGGAAATCCACGGGCGTGGGTGCACTGCTGGTGAAGCCGAGGATCCCGCAGACGGAGAATCCCGCCGGATACATTTGCTCACCTACCACTGTAACAGAGTACCTGTTTCCACGTCCATCCTAAGTGGCTGATCTTTTGCTATTAACGCAATTGTAATTGGGCCTGTCTTGCCCACCTTAATATTATTTAAACTGTACACGGGGGCGGCACGGTGGCGCAGTGGTTAGCACTGCTGCTCACTGCGGCGAGGACCTAGGTTCAATCCCGGCCCTGGTTCACTGTCCGTGTGGAGTTTGCAAATTCCCCCTGTATCTGCGTGGGTCTCACCCCCACAACCCAAAGATGTGCAGGGTAGATGAATTGGCCATGCTTAATTGCCCCTTAATTGGGAAAAATGAATTGGGCACTTTAAAATTTATTTTTAAAGAACGTTTAAACTTTACACTTCAGATTCGTTTTCAGCATTGTTCTCAACATTGTGTACTGGTGATAGAACTTTTTTTTGTTGGCCCTCTGTAGGCTCTGCCAGTCTTGCACTTCCTCCTAAAGTGCCCCCTCCTATTGCAGGCATAACATGGAGCTTCCCTGAATTTACATCTCTCCAGGGGGTGATCTCCCCCACACTGGAAGCATTCATCATAGCTCTTGGTCTGTGGACCAAATTTCCTATATCTCTGCACTCTCTTTTGCTCGCACCTCTTTGCTCGATACTTTCTGCGCCTTCACACCTGGCCAACAGTTTCCCACCAAACATAGTGGACCTTGCTTGCTTGCACGCTCTGCAGTTCCATCGCCCCCCTTTCGGCACTTTCCACAGCATGGGCGACCTCTAATGTCTTCTTTAAGGTATTAGATTCTTTAATGTCCCTGCTAACTATTTCTTTGTATGGCCATGACGTTAAGAGAAATGGGGCAGGCTTTGGACAGATAGCCATGTTCGGATCAAATGGCTCAGGTTTCCTAAAATGGGCATTTTCACACTCTCCGACTGCTGAACTAGGTTACTTCAAAGGCTTCCACATGAGTTCTACTCTCCCGAACTTTGCAGCATTAGCAAGGCACTTCCAGTGATCCTCGTCGGCAAATGTAATATCGTGAAAGACTGGCAACCATCAAGTAGATTCACGAATAAATGGTTTATTAAGACAAATAACTGTTTGTGGAGAGTGAGATAAAGGCTGTTACTCCATGACTCCAAACTCTTGAGGAACAGTAAAACCCACGCTCGACCCCAAGATTTGCATGCTCCAGCTCGATTCGCCCTATGGGTCATGTGACCCTTCTGAAAGGGCACCATACCAGACATAAGACATAACGAATGGTAGCTAGAGTTGAACATTTGGCCCTTAGAGTCATTTTAATCTTTACATACTATCCCCATATTCTTAGTACCAAAATTAAATCGATCTCTACCTTGAGTATGCCTAATGACTGAGCATTCATAAGCCTCTGGTTAGAGAATTCCAAAGGTACACAACCATTTGCAGCACGGTAGCATTGTGGATAGCACAATTGCTTCACCGCTCCAGGGCCCCAGGTTCGATTCCGGCTTGGGTCACTGTCTGTGCGGAGTCGGCACATCCTCCCCGTGTGTGCGTGGGTTTCCTCCGGGTGCTCCAGTTACCTCTCTCAGTCCAAAGATGTGCAGGTTAGATTGACTGGCCATGATAAATTGCCCTTAGTGTCCAAAATTGCCCTTAAGTGTTGGGTGGGGTTACTGGGATATGGGGATAGGGTGGAGGTGTTGACCTTGGGTAGGGTGCTCTTTCCCAGAGCCGATGCAGACTCGATGGGCCGAATGGCCTCCTTCTGCACTGTAAATTCTATGATTTGAGTGAAGAAATGTCTCATCATCTCTCTGCTAAATAACTTATTGTGACTCTGTGACCCGGTGTTCTAGTTTTTCCAACAGGAAATATTTTCTCAGCCTCGACCCTGGCAACCCCCTTAAAAACATTTAATTTTTCAATGAGCTGACCCCTCATTCTTCCAGTCAGTTAGTTAGATTGCACCAGCAGGCGAGTCAGCAACTGACACTGGCAGAGGGACTGGAGTGAGAGGAGGAGCCATTATTTTCAACAATTTAGTCTGACCTGGAATGTAGTGTGGCAAAAGCAGATTCAGTAACACCATTCTAAAGAGAATTGGATCTATAAATAAAATTAGAGGATCGCAGGGCAAGAACAGGGCACAGGGACTAGAACAAAGAAAAGTACAGCACAGGAACAGGCCCTTCGGCCCTCCAAGCCCGTGCCGACCATGCTGCCCGGCTAAACTACAATCTTCTACACTTCCTGGGTCAGTATCCCTCTATTCCCATCCTATTTATGTATTTGTCAAGATGCCCCTTAAATGCCACTATCGTCCCTGCTTCCACCACCTCCTCCGGCAGCGAGTTCCAGGCACCCACTACCCTCTGTGTAAAAAAAATAAATAAATAAAAATAAAAATAAAACCTTGCCTCTTCCATCTACTCAAAACCTTGCCCCTCGCACCTTAAACCTATGCCCCCTAGTAATTGACCCCTCTACCCTGGGGAAAAGCCTCTGACTATCCACTCTGTCTATGCCCCTCATAATTGTGTAGACCTCTATCAGGTCGCTCCTCAAACTCCGTCATTCCGGTGAGAACAAACCGAGTTTATTCAACCGCTCCTCATAGCTAATGCCCTCCATACCAGGCAAAATCCTGGGGGCAGCACGGTAGCATTGTGGATAGCACAATTGCTTCACAGCTCCAGGTTCGATTCCGGCTTGGGTCACTGTCTGTGTGGAGTCTGCACATCCTCCCCGTGTGTGCGTGGGTTTCTTCCGGGTGCTCCAGTTTCCTCCCACAGTCCAAAGGTGTGCAGGTTAGGTGGATTGGCCATGATAAATTGCCCTTAGTGTCCAAAATTACCCTTAGTGTTGGGTGGGGTTACTGGGTTATGCGGATAGGGTGGAGGTGTTGACCTTGGGTAGGGTGCTCTTTCCAAGAGTCGGTGCAGACTCGATGGGCCGAATGGCCTCCTGCACTGTAAATTCTATGATCTGTGATAAATCTCTTCTGCACCCTCTCTGAAGCCTCCACATCCTTCTGGTAGTGTGGCGACCAGAATTGAACACTATACTCCAAGTGTGGCCTAACTAAGGTTCTATACCGCTGCAACATGACTTGTCAATTCTTATACGCAATGCCCCGGCCAATGAAGGCAAGCATGCCGTATGCCCTCTTGACTACCTTCTCCACCTGTGTTGCCCCTTTCAGTGACCTGTGGACCTGTACACCTAGATCTCTCTCACTTTCAATACTCTTGAGGGTTCTACCATTCACTGTATATTCCCTCCCTGCATTAGACCTTCCAAAATGCATTACCTCACATTTGTCCGGATTAAACTCCATCTGCCATCTCTCCGCCCAAGTCTCCAAACAATCTAAATCCTGCTGTATCCTCTGACAATCCTCATCGCTTTATGCAATTCCACCAACCTTTGTGTCAGCTGCAAACTTACTAATCAGACCAGTTACATTTTCCTCCAAATCATTTATATATACTACGAACAGCAAAGGTCCCAGCACTGATCCCTGCGGAACACCACTAGTCTCAGCCCTCCAATTAAAAAAGCATCCTTCCATTGCTACTCTCTGCCTTCTATGACCTAGCCAGTTCTGTATCCACCTTGCCAGCTCATCCCTGATCCCGTGTGACTTCACCTTTTGTACCAGTGTACCATGAGGGACCTTGTCAAAGGCCTTACTGAAGTCCATATAGACAACATCCACTGCCCTACCTGCATCAATCATCTTTGTGACCTCTTCGAAAAACTCTATCAAGTTAGTGAGACATAACCTCCCCTTCACAAAACCATGCTGCCTCTCACTAATACGTCCATTTGCTTCCAAATGGGAGTAGATCCTGTCTCGAAGAATTCTCTCCAGTAATTTCCCGACCACTGACGTAAGGCTCACCGGCCTGTAGTTCCATCGATTATCCTTGCTACCCTTCTTAAACAAAGGAACAACATTGGCTATTCTCCAGTCCTCCGGGACATCACCTGAAGACAGTGAGGATCCAAAGATTTCTGCCAAGGCCTCAGCAATTTCCCTCTCTAGCCTACTTCAGTATTCTGGGGTAGATCCCATCAGGCCCTGGGGACTTATCTACAGTAATATTTTTCAAGACGCCCAACACCTCGTCTTTTTGGATCTCAATGTGACCCAGGCTATCTACACACCCTTCTCCAGACTCAACATCCACCAAATCCTTCTCTTTGGTGAATACTGATGCAAAGTATTAATTTAGTACCTCGCCCATTTCCTCTGGCTCCACACATAGATTCCCTTGCCTATCCTTCAGTAGGCCAACCCTTTCCCTGGTTACCCTCTTGCTTTTATGTACGTGTAAAAAGCCTTGGGGTTTTTCTTAACCCTATTTGCCAATGACTTTTCGTGACCCCGTCTCGCCCTCCTGACTCCTTACTTAAGTTCCTTCCTACTTTCCTTATATTCCACACTGGCTTTGGCTGTTCCCAGCCTTCTAGCCCTGAGAAAAACCTCCTTTTTCTTTTTGACAAGGCCTACAATATCTCTCGTTATCCAAGGTTCCCGAAATTTGCGCATTTATCCTTCTTCCTCACAGGGACATGCCGGTCCTGAATTCCTTTCAACTGACACTTGAAAGCCTCCCACATGTCAGATGTTGATTTACCCTCAAACATCCTATCTAGGTTCTTCAGTTCCTGCCTAATATTGTTAGAATTAGCCTTCCCCCAATTTAGCACATTCATCCTAGGACCACTATTATCCTGGTCCACCAACACTTTAAAACTTACTGAATTGTGATCACTGTTCCTGAAATGCTCCCCTACTGAAACTTCTTTCATCTGGCTGGGCTCATTCTCCAATATCAGGTCCAGTACAGCCCCTTCCTTAGTTGGACTGTCTACATATTGTTTTAAGAAGCTCTCCTGGATGCTCCTTACAAACTCTGCCCCGTTTAAGCCCCTGGCCCTAAGTGAGTCCCAGTCAATATTGGGGAAGTTGAAGTCTCCCATCACCACAACCCTGTTGTTTTTACTCTTTTCCAAAATCTGTCTACCTATCTGCTCCTCTATCTCCCGCTGGCTGTTGGTAGGCCTGTAATAAACCCCCAACATTGTGACTGCACCCTTCTTATTCCTGATCTCTACCCATATAGCCTCACTGCCCTCTGAGGTGTCCTCCCGTAGTACAGCTGTGATATTCTCTGTAACCAGTAGCGCAATTCCGCCACCCCTTTTACATCCCCTTCTATCCCGCCTGAAACATCTAAATCCTGGAACGTTTAGCTGCCAATCCTGTCCTTCCCTCAACCAGGTCTCTGTAATGGCAACAACATCATAATTCCAAGTACTAATCCAAGCTCTAAGTTCATCTGCCTTACCCAGAATACTTCTTGCATTAAAACATGTGCACATCAGGCCACCAGACCCGCTGTGTTCAGCAACATCTCACTGTCTTCTCTGCCTCAGAGCCATACTAAATGAACAGGTACTTTCAAAGGTTTGGTGCAAGTGCCATGGCCTGAATGGTCTTCTTGTTCGGTATCACCCTATCATTCCATGACTCTATAAGGGATTATTAGGAAAGGGCAGGGGACTGAATTTGGATGGTGTGCTCTTTCAGAGGTTCGGTGCAGATTCGATAGGCTGAATGGCCTCCTTCTGCACTGTAGGGATTCTATGACTCTCAAACTTGTACGCAGTTGCTATGATCCTGATAAAGAAGCATTGACATGAAACTCTGTTTCTCGCCTCATAAATGATACCTGATGTGCTAAGGAGTATTTCCAGCATTCTCTTTTTTTATTTTGGGTATCTGCAGCTTTGTTTGCATTTGGCTCTTTTTGTTTTGCTCTATTATTTAATGGAGGCGTTTTCAAAGTGCGTTTGCGATCCATGGGTGGGTTGTAGGTGAGTGTCTGGAGGGTCGCAGAGCGACCAGTAGTGGTATTCCTGGTCATGGTAGAAGTGCTCAATGGCCGCTATCGGCATTTTTATTGATCATGGCGGCCATTGCCGCCTTTTGAATGAGAAGAAAGGAGACTGTGGACAGTCTTCCGGCCAGAAGCGGCAATAATGAGTGGATAAAGCACCCTGTATGTATGCTTTTGCCGCCAAATCACCGAGGTGAGATTCCTCCATGTTCTAGCTGCTGGCAAGCAAATTAAGAGGACTATGAAGATGAATCGTTTTCTTACAAAGAAGAGATGGCCACAGACACAAATAGGCAGTGTATCACACATCAGAATATGCTGGAGAGAGCTGATCAGGAGAGTCCAGGGCAGGTTAGAGCAGTGCTAGTGTTAGCTCTGTGCAGAGCTCAAGAGCCTCTGGTTAACAGCCTACAAGGAAGAAACTTAACTCGGGAACAAAGTAGTATAAAGATGATTTCTTAAGGTATGGTTTTGTCAATTGTGCCAGTGTAAATAGTGGTGGATGAAAAATGTCTTTAGGGGTTGAGACCCCAGAGTCCATTATTAACTTACAGCCAACTCCAAATGAAAAGACTACGCTTCTGTATCTTGATTGTAACTGCACATTAAAAACACACCAAAAGCCCATGACATGGTCAGCATTCTGGAGTAGCATCTCTCAGAAGTATCCAGTGCTGAGTAAATCAAGCATTTTGTTGTTAATGCCTTTCACATTGACCTATATGCACGAGGTTGGATTTTCTGTTCACACAAAGATAAATACAGCACAAAGGAACTGGCTGAACTCTGCACCCAATAGGCACATTTCTCTCTCCTCCTGTGAACCTGATTGGAGTATGATCATGAGGGCCAAGCTGGCTCTCCTTTCGCATTAAATAATAATAATCGCTTATTGTCACAAGTAGGCTTCAATGAAGCTACTGTGAAAAGTCCCTGGTCACCACATTCCGGTGCTTGTTCGGGAAGGCCGGTACGGGAATTGAACCCGCGCTGCTGGCCCTGTTCTGCATTACAAGCCAGTTGTTTAGCCCACTGTGGAAAGGCAAACGAGCGTGGAGTGAGTCGCGAGGGTAGGCCGCTTGGCAAAGGTGGGTCCTAGGAAAGAAAGTTTGCAAAACACCGCCTTAATGAATACATTGCTGTCTGCAGTGAGCGATTGTCGCTTGCATTGTGTGTGTTTAATGGATTTGGTCGATCGCGCATCTCTTGCTGGAACACATTGCTTCCTCAAGCCATCCAGTATTTGTTGCATGAGGTGAAGGAGTTGCATGCAGACACAGGGGAATACTGCAACTATTGTTCACAAGCATCGCTTAAGACTGAATAAGGCAAATTGAAAGGCCTAGTTCCTGGTCACCCAGAAACAACAGTGATTTAGTGGCTATGCAAAGCAAACTAAGTAAGCAAAATATCAACCATGTAGCCCACAGCTAGCTGAACTTTACAGAAAAATGGGTGGATAACTTAAACAATCGCTCCTTTGCAGGTAAATCAGTGGAGTAAAATTGTAACAGACACAGGACACACTAACAAATAAATAACATTCTACTGCACTGGGATCTCAAGCAGAGCTGCCATAAAGTGGACAAATTCTAGCTGTGAGAATTTAAGTTGTGAGGCACCTACCACTCTATTTCTGTATCTCTTTGCTTTCGCAACCCATCTGTTTGTGGATTTGCAAGTGAAAGAGGAGAGAAAGCTGGGGGTGGCAAAGCTAATCCGCTATTCGGTGCGCTAAAGTAAGATGTCTATTACTGAGGAGTTTATCAATTTCAAAGATGATTTTCTCTGTTTCCCTGGATGCTTGGATAGCTGTGTTTCCATAGTCTCACAATGCCTTGCTCTCCTGTGATATGCAGCAAAGATAAATAGAGGGGATTAGAGGCATATTGCGATCTTCTGTGCGAGAATTCTCCACAAATGCGAGAGAATTGGCGGCCCTTGCTAAACAGATTACAGAAAGGCGACAATATTGAAAGGTGTGATGTGTTGAATATTGAGTAGTTGTGAGCTTGTGGATCAGGGTCCCTACTCTGGCAATACGAGCACTGATTCTAAACCTCCTGCAAATTCCACAGCAGTGAAACTTGAACATCGCTTGAAAAGTCTGATTGATTTGGCTGAAAAATATTGGCGATTGGCTCTGAGCCTAAACCGATATCCTGAAGCACTATAAGCATGATCAAAGCTAAACTCATCGCAGTCAGTTTGAATGAAACATTGCTGTTAATTCAAATTGATCTGCGAGATATGTGACTGCTGTTATATTACCAGGCGTCCACGAATATAAAGTGATTTTGAATATGTGTCGGTACCAAAATGGTAGGAAAACCTTTGTGTTGAATGCAGATTTGATTCCCAAGTGCACCACAACAGGGAGATGTTGAGACCATCTCCAGTCAGTAGACGTTCGTCTTTTTTGCTTTGTAACCCGTTGTGCAAAATCTCTAGTCTGCCCGAGGCTGCATTTTTAAAACTGTCCCATTGTGCCTTAAACCTTTGTGCGAAATATTTTGAATGCTTCTTTATAGCAATGTACTTAATTTGACAAGCAGTCAGATATGCAAATAGGATATGTTTGTTTACCATCAAGCAATTTTGATTCGAAAGATAATGTTACTGAATTGAATCTTGATACCTATTCTGAGCTTTTTACAGCACTAGTAGTGTTGATGCTATGAATTAAGATTCCTGCCTAGCTTTCTGCCCGGTCTCTTGAGCCTGCTCCGCCATTTTATAAGATCGTGGCTGATCTGATTATGGCGGTGGCATAGTGGTGTTGTCATTAAACTAGTAAACCAGAGACCCAGAGTAATGCTCCGGGGACACTGGGTTCAAATCCCGCCACTGCAGATGGTGAAATTTGAATTCAATAAAAATCTGGAATTAAAAGCCTAATGATAACCATGAAACCATTGGTGTAAAACCCCATCTGATTCACTAGGGAAGGAAATCTGCTGTCTGGTCTGGCCTACATGTGACTCCAGGTCCACAGCAACGTGGTTGACACTTAACCGGGCAATTAGGGATGTGCAATAAATTGGTCCCAGCCTGCGATACCCATGTCCCATAAACAAATAAAGTCACAAAAGTCCTCCAGTTTCATGTTTGCCCCTACCCCTTAATGTGATTAGCATGTCACTTACACTCTGCCGTCAATTGTGGTTGGAAACCTTGTGCGAGCTGCATTTTGAAGCAAAATTACAAAAATGCCAACAACTTGTAACTGATTTTCAAAGTACATGTCATCTGGCAATCCAAGTGATGGGTTTTGCTTGTGGCGTTAGGACGCTGCTAATACTTTCATTTCATGATATTGTAAAAGGTTGGTGGATGGACGACGTCCTCCTCTATTAAAAGCACAACTTTATTTTCAGTTTTAATAAGTGCAAATGATGATGCATCCCAGGCCCAAGTGTGGCACAAGAGCAATTCATTAAATTTGCTGCATCAAAGCAATCTTAGTATTTGGATAAGATGGAGCAAGGTTTCCTTTGTGTACATAGAGAAAGCAGTAAGATGTGATTTTATTTAATCCAAATCAATCAGTCAAACCACCCTTGCTGTCACATGGTAAGTGGACAAGAAACAGTAGATTGCTGCAGTCGTGTTACACAATTCATGATCACCGTGAGCCATAACGGGGTGGGGTGGTGCAGTTTGTTGTGAGCTACTGCGTCCAGTGTGGACTCTCTTTGGGTTGGGCCACTGTTGTTCGATGTCCTCATCTGGCCTTCTTCATGTGCTCGGCTCTCTGTCAAAAGAGGCCATCGTGTCTGCACCAACACTTCGAAAGATCACCTACCGAGGCTCAATTCTCCGCCTGGTAACTCCACTCTGAAGGGGCAATTTGTCATGGTGGCCAATCCACCTAACCTGCACATCTTTGGAATGTGGGAGTAAACTGGAGCACCCGGAGGAAAACCACACGGACATGCGAAGAATGTGCAAACTCTGCACGGACAGTCAGCTAATGCCAGAATCGAACTTGGGACCTTGGTGCTCTGAGGCAGCAGTGCTAACCACTGTGCTATCGTGCGGCCCCGTTATGTTCATGATGTTGAGATTTTTCATCACGGTTGTAGACTGGTCAATTCTCAAGCCAGGCAAGAATCTTTATCATACAGTGGACAGGGACAGCCATGGCTCAGTATTGGCATTCTCTCCTGAGACAGAAGATTCTGGGTTCTAGTCCACAGAAATAAGAACACAATCCAGGCCGCCACTCCATAGCAGTGTTGAGGGAGGCACTACCATTTGGTTGAAATGTTAAACTGGGGCCTCATGTCTCCTCTCAAATGGATGTAATGGATTATGCGAACAAGAGCAGATGAGTTCTTCCCGAAGCTTTGACCAATATTTATCACCCCCCACCCCCTGCCAGATCACTAAATTACCTGATTATTGTGGGAGCTTGCCGAGTGCAAACTGCCATGGTTTCCTCAAAACAACAGTCAAAAGCACATCAGAGGCCATAAGATGCTTTGAGACAACCTGAGGTGGTGAAAGGAGATATATAAATGCATTCCTTTTTAGCAGCGGACTTTGAGGGACTTCTCTGTAGCAGGTAGGTACATCCAATTTTTCTAAAAGATTCAAACATCTCTTCAAAAGCTTTGAATAATAATAATAAGCACATGTCCGTATTATAAATCGATGGACAGAGCTATGGAATAAGATTAATTGTTCAGTCATGGGTGTTTTTTATCTTTTGAGAATTCTAAATGAGATTTAATCAATTTTTAAAAAACCGTTTCAATGATTTTGACAGAAAAACCAAGGTAAACACAGTCGTTTGTAGAACTTGAAAGTTCAGTATAAATGCTCATGATTCAGAAGTTGTGTGCATTCCGCACAATAAAATAGCGAGTCCTTCCTACATCTTCAGGGTTGCCAGGGGCACTTGATTTCTTTTTTCTCTTTTATCGATCAGTGGCTTTGACCAGTTTTTTATTACCTTGCTACCCAAGGTTCATTAGGTGGTTTTAAGTTGGTTCATGTGGTCTTTGCACTGAAAGGTAATGAACAGCCTTGTCCAAAGCAAGGTGCTTACATTTCCCTGTAGTAATGGAATTACCTTTGTAACGCCACATCGACAGGAGTATGTAACAAACAGCCTATTAACCAAGGTCTCCTTTTAAATTTAGATTTGTCATTAATTTGTGCTGAATGATTCCAGTCTGTGGAATGACATTCCCCTGTTGTGACTATTGTTTTTGTGCCACCTTCAGATTGGAACGCAGGATTATACTTATGTACCATTAAATCAAATCAAAGATGGAGTCACTGTAAATGTGTATGGCGTTGTGAAATTCTTCAAGCCTCCGTATCGCAGCAAAGGAACAGGTGCGTAAAGGAATATATGATTTACACATGGTCAAAGGTTTAGGCTAAGTAAAGTCGTTCAAAGAATGAGAGGTGATCTCATTAAAATGTAAGGAATTCTTACAGGGCGGAATGTTTCCCCTGGCTGGTGAGTCTGCAACGAGGGGACAAAATCTCACAATACGGGGCAGGCATTTAGGGCTTTGGCACGGTGGCACACTGGTTAGCACTACTGCCTCACAGCACCAGGGACCCGGGTTTGATTCCGGCCTTCGGTGACTGTGTGGAGTTTGCACTTACTCCCCGTGGCTGCATGGGTTTCCTCCGGCTGCTCTGGTTCCTCCTCCTCTTCCCCCCCCCCCCCCCCCCCCCCCCCCCCCCCTTTGTATCCAAAGATGTGCAGTTCAGGTGGATTAACCATAAACAATTCCCTTACCAGCTTACCTGAACAGGTGCCGGAACATGGCGACCAGGGGCTTTTCGCAGTAACTTCATACTTGTGACAATAAAAGGTTATTGATATTATCAAAGTTACGGGGATAGGGCAGGGGAGTAGGCCTAGATAGGGTGCTCTTTGGGAGGGTCGGTGCAGACTCGATGGGCCGAATGGCCTCCTTCGGCACTGAAGGAATTCTATGGGAAACATAACTTCCAAGGAGGAATTTCTTAATTCAGAGGGTGGTGAATCTTTGTAATTCTCTGCACTAGAGGGTTGTGGAAGCTCAGTAACTGAACATGTTCAAGATGGAAATTGATAGATTTCTGGATATTAATGACACAAATGGATATGGAGAGAGAGGAGAAATATACTGTAAAAGTTAGACTACCAGCCATAATTTTTTTCAATGGTGGAGGAGGCTTGATGACTCGAATGACCAACTCCTCCTGTGTTCCTAAAAGTGTAACATTACATACATTCAAACTTTGTAAATAAATGTATACATGTTGTGCATGGTCAAAGAATTACGCAGCACTGAATGAACCTTAATGTGACCGTCTATCACCCCACTATCGGCTGTTTGGATTAGCCGCCCACTTACCCTATTCCCCTGCTCTTTCCCCATATCCTTCCAAATTGTTCTCTTTCAAAGATTTATCTATTTTGCTTTGAGAAGCGACTTTGGATTCTGCTTCACCACTGTTTCTAATAGGGCAGCCCACATTCTAATAAATGGTCTCAAGTTACTGACTCGATCATGCGATGAAAATAGTTTATCTTCGTTTACATTTTCAAAGCCCCCTTCTCATTTTGAACTTCTATCAGAGCTTCATATATTCTTCTCTGTTGCCAAGAAAAGAATCCCTGTTTTTCCAAGTCAACAAATGATAATTGGAGCTTCTTCACCCGGTGATCATCTTGTACATGATAAGAATGCATCTTATTTTTATGAAGCGTATCCATTGCATGTGGCAATAACATGTATACTAATTATAATTAAAATGTGTAATATATCAATGTTTTGATGGAAAATGTTACATTTATGGTTGAAAGTAAAAAATGAAAGGATGCATTTGCTTTACATTCTATCCTGTAAGTTTTACTGACTGCTGTGTTTGATAGAGGTGCTGAGCAGCTGGATTAGTTAGGGTGATAAAAAAAACAGGAAATGCTGACATGCATCGGTGGAGAGAGAAACAGTTAAGGTTTTGAGTCGAATATAATTCTTCAGAGCTCAGTTCTCAAAAATCAATATTTTCTACCATCCTTAATTGCCCAGAGAAGGTAATAATGAACCATCATCTTCAGCCATTGCACCTCACGTGGTGTAGGTACACCCACAGTGCTGTTAGGGATAGAGAGAGAGAGTTCCATGATTTTGACCCGGTGACAGTGAAGAAACGCTGATATAGTTCCAAGTGGTGTTTGATTTGAACAGGAACTTGAACAGGTGGTGTTCTGCAAGCCTTGGTCTTCCCGGACGTGAATGTTTAAGGTGGTGGATGGGGCACCCGTCAAATTGACTGCTTTATCCTGGATGGTTTTAAGCTCCTTGAGTTGTAAGAGCTGTACTCATCCAGACAAGTGGAGCATATTCCTTCACGTTACTGATTTCTGCCTTTTAGATGGTGGATGGGTTTTGGGAGCCAGAAGGTGAGTTGCTGTCTGCAAAATTCTAATGTAGAAAGCCTTTGACCTGCTCTTGTAACCAGATTATTTATCTAACTGGTCTCATTAAAGTTCTGGTGAATACTAACTCCCTGAAATGGTGGGTGAGTCAGTGGTGGCACTGTAATTAAAAGTGGAGAAGAGGTAGTCATTGCCTGGCACATGTGGCACAAATGATACTTGCCACTCCCAAACCTGAATGATGCCTGGGTTCTTGCTGCATGCGGACATGGGCTGCTTCAGTAAATGAGGCGTGTTTTCAATGGAACTGAACATTGCAATCATCAGCGAACACCCTCACATATGCTGAAGGGAAGGTTGTTGATGAGGCAACTAAGATGCATGCCCTTCAATTATCATCATTACCATTATCATGTGTACTTTGCCCGAAGGGCAGATCCTTGGCTCATAGTCTCCTCCATGTCGCTCTATCCTGTGCTTCCTTCAATACCTTCCTTCAATTTTCCGGCCAAACAGCAATGATATTCTCTTCCTCCCTCTTCCTCTTTTTCTTTGGCAGCTTCCCTCCATGACATCTCTTACTAATCTGTTTCCTCGTAAGATGTCCCTTACCCGGTCTCTCTGTCTAGTAATATGCAGAAAATGTCTTTGTTCGTTCACCCTCTTAGCACTTCAGCATTTGTTACATTTCTGCCCAGCCAATCCTCTCCCTTCTCCTTCAAACCCACATTTCAAAGCTATTTAGCAAGATGGTCTCCTCTTTCTGTAAGATCCAAGTCTCTCATCCCTCCAAGCCAAGCCCTTTACAAGTCACTTTTTGAGTTGTTTATTCAGCTATCTGGTTAGTAACTGTCACTTACTTACCAAACATCCCTCTTCCCATTGCTATACTTGTTAGTATTCCTTTTTTTCATCTTCCATCGATTTCCTAAATACATGAGTTCTGGCACCTCTTCTAGTTCTCTTCTATGAATGTATAAATATTTCTTGGTGATTATTAAGTATGCATCACTTTGGTTTTGTCAATGTTCACTTTCGTTCCAAGGTTCATGCCTGCTGTTACTAGTCTGTCTGCTAGTCTTTGTCATCCTTCCTCTGTACTTGCTACAAGTGCTTTGTTATTGCCAATCTAACTGATTTAATTTGTCCCCAACCTTAATGCCAGATTCTGTGTCTTCACACACTTCTTTGATCATTGCTTCAGTATAGACATTGGCAAGGATTGGCGATAGACGACACCCTTGCTGAAATCCTCTTCCAATTGCACATGGTTCTGACTCCTTGTTGGCTACCTTTTTAGAATCATAGAATCCTTACAGTCCAGAAGGAAACCATTCGGCCCAGCGAGTCAGTACTGACCCTCTGAAAGAGCACCCTACCTAGGCCCACCACAGCCTTATTCCCGTACCCCATCTAACTTGCACATCTTTGGACACTTAAGGGGCAATTTATCGTGGCTAATCCACCTAAACTACACATCTTTGGACTGTGGGAGGAAACCGGAGCACCCGGAGGAAACCCACACAGACACTGAGAGAAAGTGCAGACTCCACACAGTCACCCAAGACTGGAATCGAACCCGGGTCGCTGGCGCTGTGAGGCAGCAGTGTTAACTACTGTACCACTGTGCCACCTGGTCACTGTTTATCCCAAGTACAAATTTCCTATGAGTCACCTACCTCGCCAGTCTACTCCAATGCCTTTCAGCATTTAAAAAAAAATACATTTAGAATACCCAATTATTTTTTTTTCCAATTAAGGGGCAGTTTAGCGTGGCCAATCCACCTAACCTGCACATCTTTGGGTTGTGGGGGTGAAATCCATGCAGACACTAGGAGAATGTGCAAACTCCACATGGACAGTGACCCCGGGCCGGGATTCGAACCCGGGTCCTCAGTGCCGTAGAGCCAGTGCTAACCACTGCGCCACTTGCTACCCTCCTCCTCTTTCCCCCCCCCCCCCCCCCTGTTTTTCAGCATTTTTTGACAGTTTAATCCAGTTGAGAGCTTAATCCAACCAAATGCTTTTCCGAAGTTAATGAAATAAACATATAATTCCTGTCCAAACTCTAAATTGCGTTCACTCATTAATCTTTGATCACTTCTCTTGTCCCCTTTTCTCCTGGAATCCAAAATGGGTCATCTTCGATGTACTTTTCTTTCCCACCCACTCATTTTGTTACAACTCTCAACACAACCTTGGATGCTTGGACCATCAGACTATTTGTACGAACGTCAGAGCATTGACATGCCTTTGGTTCTTTCGTAGGGTGATTGCTATTGTGATGTCGTCCGGCCCTTCTCTTGACTAATTATCTTTACACAGCGTAGCAAACGTTGATCTAAGTTTTTAATCAACTTGTCTTTCTACTTTTCCAGTTTTTAAACTCATTTATTGCTGCTCCCATCTCGTTCTCTAGAAACTGAGGTTAATGTTCCTCTCTTCTTCTCGCGTAATCATTTTAGGTTTTTTCTTTTTTTTCTGCATATAGTTCTTCAATATGCTCCTTCCATTTTTTTCTTATTTAAACCGGGTTTGTTAATAACACAACCTTCCTTACACTTTGTGACTTGTTATGAGTCCTTTATAGTGGAATAGAAACATAGAATCCCTACAGTGCAGAAGGATTCTGCACCTACCCTCTGAAAGAGCACCACACCTTGGCCCTATCCCCGTAACCCCACCTAACTGTTGGACACTAAGGGGCAATTTAGCATGGACAATCCACCTAACCTGCACATCTTTGGACTGTGGGAGGAAACCGGCACACCCGGAGGAAATAAGGAATTGAACCCACCTCCCTGCCGTTGTGAGGCAGCAGTGCTAATCACTGTGCCACCGTGCCACTAATCTCCTTTGCTTTTTCATACATGATGTCTACCCTTCCTGGTCTATCTAATTCTTTGAGGATGTCGCACTACTCTTTCCACCATTGTTTCCATTCCTTTTCTGTTTCTCTTTTTAACTTGTTAATTCAAATTGGCAAATTCTTGAATCTATTTGCATTGCTCATTTGTGTTGGTGGCATCCTTGTCTTTTCTAGCTATTGCTTTGTCTACATCATTTTATTCTTCTAGCCTCTCCAGTATCTGTAGGTTCCACCTCTGATCTTCTTCGATCGAAGTACTGTTGCCGTTTTCACAAGATTATGATCTGAGTCTGTGTCGGCTCCTGGATGAGCTTTCATGTTCGTAACACTGTTGCGGTATCTTTGTCTCATATCCAGTTGAAGTCTTCCTGTATTGCCAAATATGTCCCATGAATATCATTTTCTTGTATGATGCCTGAACCAAGTATTTGTTATCACAAGTACTGATCTGCAGAAATCTACCAATTCCTGTTCTTGCTCATTTTTTTTCCAAGACTATGTGGACTCCAATAATCACGACCATTTTCCTTTGTGCATTGTATGTGGAGCCAGTGGAGAGGTTCCCCCCCCCCCCTTATTCTCATTGGCTGTATTGCTCAAACAAAATTTTTTGATTTGTTCGCTAAGACGCAGTTTATGTGGGGCAAAACTACTCGAATGTCCCATCGATTTGATGAGATGGATAAGAATTACAAGCTGAGTCAAATGAAAAAAATGATTTACAGAATGCCTGTCTACTTGGAGCTTTATGACTGAAGATTTGCGAGGTTGGTCAACTTTGCTACTTAAAGAAATTGAATGGGTTTTACCATCTATTAGCTTCCTCTGATGCTTTAGTTCTCTGTGCGACTGAGATGTATCCACTTTTCATTGCACGCTTAATCAATGGGAACGATTGCCTGAGTAAAATTGAGATGTGGAGTGTTAAAAAGTGAATAAATATGCTGTTAATCTTCATTTACAGGCAGATTGTAGTGATCTGCCATCTGCTGTTGAAAGTAAGACACCAGATGCTCTTCACCTACGTATTTCTTAGATAGCAGCTTGTTATAAACTTAGGCCATTCATTGAACTCTCGTGCAGGGAATATCTTCACATTCCGTGAGCCAAAACTAAAATTTGACTGTTAAATTATGGCCCTGATTTACAACTGTTCACGTTTGTTTTTGATAAAGGTGTCAAGCTTCCCAAAAATCAGAATGCAATATTTTTAAAAACATTTTATTGAATGTTCCTTGTCCATAGCTTTAATTTAGGAAAAGCAGTTAATAAAAAGACTTATTCTGTCGTTCAGTTCGAGCATGTACATTGTGTTACATTTCCCTTGATGCATCAGTCAGCATCATGTACTAAGGAATACTTTCTCTTCAGCAGTTTATTTCTTTTAACAATGGCTAGAGGGAAGATTGCAAAGGATTTGCTGAGATAAAATTCATTTAAAAAAAAAAAAAAAAAAATCATTAATGGAATGTGGGCATTGCTGGCTAGGCCAGCATTTATTGCCCATTACGTATTGACCTCGAGAAGATGGCGGTGAGCTGCCGTTGCAGTCCATGCAGTGTAGGTACACCCACAATGCTGTTTGGGAAGGAATTGCAGGATTTTGACCCAGTGACAGTGAAGAAATATATTGCCGTTTCTAAGTCAGGATGGTGAGTGGCGTGGAGGTACATTGAATCTGGCTGGCTGTTGGGAGGGTAGGCCTTGGGAGCAGGCAAGAGACAGGGACAGCTCAAAAAGAATGCGGCTTTTGAGTTTTTGTTTGTAGACATGGCGGGATGGTGTGAGAACACAGGCCAGTGAGTGAGATAGGATCTCACAGCCAAGAGAGCACAGATAAAGAGAGATCAGAAGGCGAGGGGAATATTGAAAGGCCGGGTCACTGGGAGATTGTGAACCGGAGAGAGAACAAATTGTTGAGGTGGGGGCTGTGACTGAATTTTGGGGTGGGAGGGGGTGCGGTGAAGGGGTGTTGGAGGTGGCAGGGAGAAATAGGTTTGATTGTCCACTTTTCTTTGTCCGCAAGTGGTGTAGGAAACGGCACTTTACCCATTCCAGGCAGCTGTCCTCACTTTCTTTAGTTGTCAGGCCATGATTCAACCTAAAATGGAGCTGAAGTCTGAGGCGTAAAGTATTTGAGTGCACGGGCTCCTGGGCGTGGTTTGGTGCCCGCTCTATTGCTCCACCTCTGTTAAAACTAGGTAGGCAGGTTAGGGGATTTGACATTTTTTACACCCCACCCATTTTCGGGGGCTAAAATTCCCCTCATTGAATGAAAGGTCACAGAAGGTTTAAAATGAGCATTCTGGGAGTGATTAATTTTACCGCCCTCCATAAAAGCTTTTTTTTAAAAATGATCTTCAAATTCCCCAATGACTACCAAAATGATCTGATGGGATGGGGCAAATTTGACATTAGCTACTGTGCTCCAGATGGTGGTCCTGATTGAACATGGCATAATCTGGAGGGCAAAATCAGTGACTAAGCCAGTCCTCATTAGCCTTGTGCTTCTTGTAGGAAAATTGACTGCTTGTCTTTCTAAGTAAAGTATAGGATGTAACAATAGGAAGAATGGGTACGATTCGGAAGAATGTTGCAGCCAGGCGGTCTGAGGCACAGAGACATTATGCCATCGTGATTGCCAGAAGGCAAGATTCAGATTTGACTAAAGGATCATTTTGTTTGGGCCCCTTCATGTGCTTGATGGATTATCATAGATTATCATAGATTATCATAGAATTTACAGTGCAGAAGGAGGTCATTCGGCCCATCGAGTCTGCACCGGCTCTTGGAAAGAGCGCCCTACCCAAGGTCAACACCGCCACCCTATCCCCATAACCCAGTAACCCCACCCAACACTAAGGGCAATTTTGGACACTAAGGGCAATTTATCATGGCCAATCCACCTAACCTGCACATCTTTGGACTGTGGGAGGAAACCGGAGCACCCGGAGGAAACCCACGCACACACGGGGAGGACGTGCAGACTCCGCACAGACAGTGACCCAAGCCGGAATCGAACCCGGGACCCTGGAGCTGTGAAGCAATTGTGCTATCCACAAGGCCACCGTGCTGCCCTTTAATGAGGGTAATGAGCAAAGACTGTCTCATTAACGTAGGCACTTACTAATTAGAACTATTGACAGAATTGCAAGTTTGAGTTTGGCAAATTTTCCTTATTTTGTTTTCAGTAAGTTCACTTTGTTTTTTTAGCGGATACAGAGCTTCATTCCCTCATTTTAAGTCCCGATGAGTGTTTTGCATCTTACGAAGCAAGAAAGACCTGGGGTGCATCGTGACCATTGTTCAAGTGCCATGTGATCATCTAAGGCCTCAAAATGGGAGCATGAATTGTGTTCAGACTTATGACTAGAAGTACACTGCCCACTTATTGGATGAGGATTAACAAAAGGCATCTTTATCCACATCTGACAGACTGTGGTCCTTTTGCATAATCAAATGTGGAGCTTAATAGCTGCTTTATTTCTCTGCTGAAACATGGAGTTGCATGGGCATTGGCTATACACTGGTAAAACCAACAGAAGCATCCCTCACGTAAAATAAAAGATCAGTACTTCATCTCAAATACTATCCCATTTGTCATTGCACCCGGTCCCAAAAATCCCCAAAGCCTCTCCCCTTCCATCTCCAGGCCCTGACCTCTGGTAGCTCTCTCTCTCTCCGCCCCCCCCCCCCCCCCCCCCACCACCCCCGACCCTTCCACCAAAGCTGTCTACCCTGAATCCAGCTACTGAACTGGAGAACCTACAGTCCATCGAAATGATACAGCACAGAAGGGGGCCATTCGACCCACCTTGTCCATGCTAACCCAACGTCACCCGGGTGTCCTTCCTAATCCTATCTTCCTGCGCATGGCCCACAGCCCTGAAGCTTCCAGCACTTAAGGTGCAGATCCAGGTACTTTTTTAAGCGTTTAAGGAGGCTGCCCAAACCACCAACTTAGGCAGAGAATTCCAGACACCCATCGCCCTCTACGTAAAGTTTCTCCTCATGTCCCCTCCTTTAGCCACTTAGCTTGAATCTCTGACCCCTGGTATTTGAACTGTCTGCCAAGAAAAAGAGGTTCCTCTTGTCTACTCTACCTCTACCCCTCACAATTTTGTATACCTCAATCATGTCACCCCTCGACCTTCTCTGTTCCAAGGAAAACAACCCCAATCTCTCCTGGTAGCTACAATTCTCCAGTGGTGGCAACGTTCTAGTAAATCTTCTCTGCACTCTCTCCAGAGTAATTACATCCTTCCTGTAATGTGGTGACCAGAGCTGCACACAATACTCCAGTTGTGGCCTCACCAGTGTCTTGCATCCATCATGGTATTCCTACTTTTGTATTCTATCCCTCTGCCAATGAAGGAGAGCATTCCATTTGCCTTCTTTACAACCTTATCTACCTGTACTGCTACCTTTAGGGACCTGTGCACTTGCACGCCAAGATCTCTCACCTCATCTACCCCTCTCAGTATATTCCCGTTTATTGTGTATTCCTTTTTACTGTTTGACCTCCCTAAATGCATTACCTCACACTTATCAGAGTTGAACTCCATCTGCCACTTTCCTGTCCACTCCACCAGCCTATTTGTATCAATTTGAAGCTCACAGCTATCCTCCACACTATCCATGGCCAATTTGTGCGCCATCGGCCTCCTATGGACAATGCTGAATTTTATCCCCTAGAATTCAAAGACGCTTGGGTGGGTGGGGGGTGGGGTGGCCCACCCATGCACGAGCACACCTAGGTCTCTCTGCACAGCAGCATGTTTTAATATTTTATTTAAATAATAATCCCTTTTGCTGTTATTCCTACCAAAATGGATAACCTCACATTTGTCAACATTGTATTCCATCTGCCAGACCCTAGCCCATTCACTTAACCGATCCAAATCCCTCTGCAGACTTCCAGTAACCTCTGATATTGAAGGGATGTTGCCTGGGCTAGAGCATTTCAGCTTTGAACAGAGCTTGCTTAGGCTGGGGTTGTTTTCCTTAGAGGAGAGAAGGCTGAGGAAGGACCTGATAGAGGTGTACAAAGTATGAGGGACATAGATAGGGTAGACAGGAAGAAATCGTCTCCTTTAGTAGAGTGGTCAATAACTAGGCGGCATAGAATTAAGGAAAGGGACAGGAGATTTAGCACGGATTTCTTCACCCAGAGGGTAGTGGGAATAGGGAACTCACTGTCAGAAAGGGTGGGAAAGGTGGAAACTCTCACATCTTTAAGAAACATTTAGATGGGCACTTGAAATGCCATTGCATACAAGGCTACGCACCAAGGTGTGCTCGTGCATGGGTCGCAAAAAATTGCTTTACAGGTGCAACAGGTGATTAAGAAGGCAAATGGAGTTTTGTCCTTCATTGCTAGAGGGATGGAGTTTAAGACTAGGGAGGTTATGCTGCAATTGTATAAGGTGTTAGTGAGGCCACACCTGGGGTCTTGCGTTCAGTGTTGGTCTCCTTATCTGAGAAAGGACATACTGGCACTGGAGGGTGTGCAGAGGAGATTCACTAGGTTAATCCCAGAGCTGAAGGGGTTGGATTAGAGGAGAGGTTGAGTAGACTGGGACTGCACTCGTTGGAATTTAGAAGGATGCAGGGGGGGGATCTTATATAAACATATAAAATTATGAAGGGAATAGATAAGATAGATGTGGGCAGGTTGTTTCCACTGGCGGGTGAAAGCAGAACTAGGGGGCATAGCCCCAAAATAAGGGAAAGTAGATTTAGGACTGTGCTTAGGAGGAACTCCTTTACCCAAAGGGTTGTGAATCTATGGAATTCCTTGCCCAGTGAAGCAGTTGAGGCTCCTTCATTAAATGTTTTTAAGATAAAGACAGATAGTTTTTTGAAGAATAAAGGGATTAAGGTTTATGGTGTTCGGGCCGAAAAGTGGAGCTGAGTCCACAAAAGATCAGCCATGATCTCATTGAATGGCGGAGCAGGCTCGAGGGGCCAGATGGCCTACTCCTACTCCTGCTCCTAGTTCTTATGTTCTTTGTGCAATCGCATCCTTCCTATAGTGCGGCGACCAGACCTACACACAGTACTCTAGCTGTGGCCTAACAAGGGTTTTATACAGCTCCATCATAACCACCCTGCTTCTATATTCTATGCTTCGGCTAATAAAGGCAAATATCCTATATGGCTTTTTCATCACCTCATCTACCTGTCTTGCTGCCTTCAGGGACCTATGGACAATGCAACCCAAGGTCCTTCTGGTCCTCTGTACTTCCTAGCGCCCTCCCGTCATTGTATATTCCCTTGCCTTGTTAGTCAATCCAAAATGTGTTACCTCACATTTCCACGGTTAAATTCCATTGCCACTGTTCTTTCCATCTGACCAGCCAATCTATATTACCCTGTAATCTAAGGCGTTCCACCTCGCTATTTACCACACCACCAATTTTCGTGTCATCTCCAAACTTACTAATTATACCCGCAACTGATCCTTGCGGTACACCACTGAACACATGCTTCCAGTCACAAAAACATCCTTCAACCAGCACCCTCTGACACCTGCCACAAAACCAATTTTGGATCCAATTTGTAAAATTGCCCTAGATTCCATGGGTTCTTAGCTTCTTGATCAGTCTCCCATGCGGGACCTTGTCAAACGTCTTGCTGAAGTCCATGTAGACAATATCAAGTGCACTGCCCTCATCGACACACCTACTCCCCATAGATACTATTTGACCTGCTGAGATTTCCCAAAGTTTTCCGTTCAGATTTCCGGCATCCACAGTATTTGTTTTTTGTGGAAAGGAAGATAACTGTCACGATTAATTTCTGAAAAAATACTTGCCTGGGAACCAGTGTCTTAAATTCGTAAAGGCAGTGTTAACTGCCAGAGAGATGCAGTGAGAAATAACTGAATAAAAGCAGGGATCTATTCCCGAGGGTCAATAAAAATCTCATAATGCTTGAATTCCCCACCTTCCCCACCCTCTCTTGCCAGAACCGCCTTGTAAACATCCCAATTACACCTCAGTTCTGTATAGCTTCAGGTGACAGGTACTATAGGAGTAGCAATTAGTGGGGTTGATGAATGGGTTCTTCAACTAACACAAATGAAGAGACAAGTGATGATGGAGGAGGATGAGACTCTGGTCAGCGCATGACTCTGGAATGAAATGGAAACTTGTGATGACTGTTGGACGGGTAAGAGGCAGTGAAGAAAGAGTATCGTTCGATGATGTGACGAGATAGGGAGGTGCAATGGCAATTGACCTGCGTAGAGATAGTAAGCATGGAATAATTTGGTCACCAGCCTAGAAGGAAAGGAAGCGAAGAATGGGATGCAGTAGAGAGGGAGAGCAAATATCGTAAGCATTTTCAGTGCTGCTTTTATCATCCTAAGTAATTAATGAGCATGATCGATTTACATTGGCACTTTGTGCTCTGTATGCTCATTAGTCTGGACTGTATTAATAAGCCAGTTCCCCAGACCCCCTGTTTCCATCACCATTTCACAGGCTGCTGTTATGTAATTATTTTCTTACAACTGTCATGGAATTTGTCAGTGTGCTTTTTCAGCAAGAACTACCAATGTCGTCTTAAATACTAGGCGCAACGCATTAGACATCACGGCCATTTAATCTGCACAGAAGTTGGTTATTCCCAATCACTGGCCGAAACATTCCAGCCCTTGGCGCTGGTGAGATCTCCTGGTCCCGCCAATGTGAACGGAGATTTCAGTGGCTCACTGGCCCCGTCATGGGAGAACCCACGCCCGGGGAGTGAGAGTGAGAAATTCTGAGTTTTTGAGTGATCCGTATGAGCCACTGACTGGGGCACTGAGAGAAATTGCTGAGCGTGCAGACATCCTTTGTCGAAAAGAAGCAACAGTGCCTGGTTGGTGTGTCACGTGAGAGTACCTTTAAGAAATGGGTGTTTAAGAAATGTACCTTTAAGAAATGGGTGCTTATCAGTGATGTCAGAGGGCTGGGCTGTCTGTCAGCTTTTTACTTTCGTTTTAGGCTGTTTGCTGCAGGGTGTGTTTTCGTTTTGTTTTCAGTGTTGGAGCTGAAGCCAGACCAAGCAGGTGTACTGCTGTTCTCTCTGCCATCAAAAGACTGTCTCTTGATCATTTGGTGAATTCAGAATTATAAATGTTCACAGTGGTAAATGTAAACCTAATGTGCTTCTGTTAAAAGGTGTTTCTTTTGTCTTCTGGATGTTGTTTGGGAAGTTATTAAGGATTACATAGTGTTGTATTCGCTGGGGGTTGCATTTGAATTGATGGTTGCTAAGATGTTCACTATGTTTTAAAAAGGTTAACTGGAGTTCATAGAATAAACATTGTTTTGCTTTAAAAAATACTTTTCCATTTCTGCTGAACCACACCTGTAGAGTGGGCCCTGTGCTCAATACCACAATCTATTAAACGTTATGGGTCAGGTGAACTCCATGATACACTTTGGGGTTCTCTAAACCCTGGCCCATAACAAATTGGGGGCTTAAGGGGGATAAAAGTCTCTCTATTGGATTGGCTTAGTGACCTTAAAGACAGTGAGGGGTGAGCATATTGTGGTTGCTTTTCAGGTGTGGTATTTCAGTTTAAGTAGGGAGTGTGTTGTGGACAATGACTCTTTCAGTGGCTCCAAAATTTTTGGGGGTGGAGACGGGCACACGCAGTACCTTGTGGACAGAGACTAAAAGCAGACTGTTAGATTTGGCAAAAACATTGCAGTTAGCATTACCTGACAAAATGCGAAAAGATGAGGTAATTATGGCGGTGGCTAAGCATTTAAAGTTGCCTGAGATACAGTTTGACTCATTGGAAATGGCAAAAGTTCAGTTACAAATTAAACAAATGGAACATGAGAAAGAATTAAAGCAGCTTGAATACGAAAGAGAGAGAGGGGAAAAAGAAAAGGAGTGAGAAGAAAGGAGAAAAGAAAGAATAGCCCTAGCAGAACAAAAAGAAAGAGAAAGGGAGATACAGATCAGGGCAAAAGATAAAGAGAGAGAGTTTGAACTTCAGAAAATGGCCATGAAACATGACAGTCAGTTAAAATTGGCAGGTGTAAAAGGAAACATACAGTTGGGTGATAGTGATGAGGATAGTGAGAAAAAGCATCATAGTCGAAACCTTGGTGGAGATCTATTTAAATATGTCCAAGCTTTGCCAAGGTTTGACGAGAAGGAGGTGGAAGCCTTTTTCATTTAATTTGAGAAAGTAGCTAAACAAATGAAATGTCCACAGGACATGTGGGTATTACTGATTAAAACAAAGCTGATAGGTAGGGCTAGTGAAGTATTTGCATCACTACCGGAGGAGGTATCTGGGACGTATGAGGAGGTGAAAAAATCCATCTTAGGTGCATATGAACTCGTGCCTGAAGCCTACAGACAAAGGTTTAGAAAGTTAAGGAAAGAATTTGGTTAAACATACATGGAGTTTGAAAGGCTCATAGAGTAATTTTGAGAGGTGGATAAGGGCTTTGAAAATAGACCAAACGCATGAAGTTCTCAGAGAAATTATACTTTTGGAGGAGTTTAAAAATTCAATTTTTGATACAGTGAGAACTCATCTGGAAGAGCAGAGGGTTAAAACTGCGAGGTTAGCCGCAGAAATGGCAGATGATTATGAATTAGTTCATAAATCAAAGCTTGGTTTCCGACATCAGTTTCAGCCTGTGAGGGATAGAATCTGGGGACATGAGAAATACACAAATGGTAAAAGCAAAGGTGATCTGATGGGAGATAATAAGGAGAGTGTACCTCAGATTAAAAAAGAAATCCAGGAGGGTAGAAAAGAAATGAAAAATTTCAAATTTTATCACTAATGAACCAGGCCATGTAAAGTCAGTGTTGGTGGTTGAAGAAAAGCACTGGGAAGGCTGATGTGGTAAAACAGGATAAGACAGTGGGGTTTGTTAATGTGGTAAAGGATAGCCCAAGTTAAGAGAAGGAGGTGCAAAAGATTGTACAGTCTGATCAAGAGGTGATTGATAAGAAGGTGCCAGATGTCTTTAAATAATTTACTTGTGTAGGTAAAGTTTACTCGTGTATCAGGAAGAGCAGGTAAAGAAGTCACAATTTTAAGAGATACTGGAGCTAGTCAGTCCTTAATGGTAAGAGATGAGGAGTTATGTAGTTTAGGAAGAATGTTGTCAGAAAAGGTGGTAATATGTGGAATTCAGGGTGAGAGGAGCAGTGTTCAATTATATAAGGTAAGGTTGGAAAGTCCAGTGAAGAGTGGTGAAGTGGTAGTAGGAGTACTAGAGAAACTGTCTTGTCCAGGAATACAATTTATCTTGGGTAAAGATGTAGCTGCATCGCAGGTGGGAGTGATGCTTACGGTGGTTGATAAGCCAGTGGAAAATCAGACAACTGAAGTGTTGAAGGACGAATACCTGGGATTTTTCTGGATTGTGTAGTAACTGCGCCGCAAAGTCATAGGTTAAGACAAGAGGAGAAATCAAAGAGTGAAGATGAAGTTGAAGTGCAATTATCAGAAACGATTTTTGATCAGATGGTTGAAAAAGAACAAGAACAGGTGGAGGATGAGGCGGATATTTTTGGTTCAGGAAAATTGACGGAGTTACAACAGAAAGATGTAGAAATAAACCGGATGTATCAGAAAGCATACACGGAAGAGGAATCTGAGTGTATACCAGAGTGTTATTACCGTAAAAGCAATATCTGGATGAGAAAATGGAGACCTTTACATATGCAGGTGAATGAAAAGTGGGCAGATGTTCATCAATTGCTGGAATTGCCTGTAGGGTATAGAAAGGAGGTATGGCGAGTTGCACATGAGGTACCAGTGGGAGGTCATTTGGGAATAAGGAAAACTCAAGCTAAAATCCAAAAACATTTTTATTGGCCTGGACTACATAAAGATGTGGTTAAATTTTGTTAATCATGTCACACATGTCAAGTGATAGGGAAACCTCAAGCAGTGATAAAACCAGCGTCCTTCATACCCATTCCAGCATTTGAGGAGCCTTTTACAAGGGTCCTAATTGATTGCGTAGGACCGCTTCCTAAAACAAAAAATGGGAATCAATATCTTTTGACAATAATGGATGTGTCTACTAGGTTTCCTGAGGCCATTCCAGTACGTAATATTACAGCTAAAAAGATTGTGGAGGAGTTACTTGAATTCTTTACTAGATATGGACTACCCACAGAAATACAATTGGATCAAGGATCAAATTTTACCTTGAGGTTATTCAAAGAAGTTATGAATAGCTTAAGAATAAAACAATTTAAATCAACTGCGTACCATCCAGAATCGCAGGGAGCATTAGAAAGGTGGCATCAGACGTAAAAGACAATGTTGAGGGCTTATTGTCACTATTATCCAGAGGATTAGGATAAAGGAATTCCATTCGTACTGTTTGCAATTAGGGATCCTCCTAATGAGTCAACCAAATTCAGTCCTTTTGAATTAATTTTTGGTCATGAGGTAAGAGGACCACTTAAATTGATTAAGGAAAAATTGGTGAATGAGAAATCAGAAATCACATTGTTGGATTACGTGTCAAATTTTAGGGAACGATTAAATAGAGCAGGTGAATTGGCTAGATAACATTTAAATGTTTCACAAAATGTGATGAAACAGGTCGCGGACACAAAATCCAAAGTTCGTAGTTTTGCCAGTGGAGATAAAGTTTTACTGTTGTTACCTGTTGTTACCAGTGGTAGGTGAACCGTTAAAAGCAAGGTTTTGTGGACCTTATCAGATTGAATGGAAATTAAGTGAGGTGAATTATGTGGTTAAAAACACCAGATAGAAGGAAGACTCATCGAGTGTGTCATGGAGATATGCTTAAAAGGTACTTTGAAAGGGAAGGAGAGAAAAAGGAGGTTTTAATGATTCTAGCTCAAAGTGACGAGCCAAATCCAGATGACTGTGAATTTGACATACCTCAAATTAAATTGGAAAACGTGGATGTTC
Organism: Scyliorhinus torazame; assembly: GCF_047496885.1. Taxonomy (NCBI): domain Eukaryota; kingdom Metazoa; phylum Chordata; class Chondrichthyes; order Carcharhiniformes; family Scyliorhinidae; genus Scyliorhinus; species Scyliorhinus torazame. The sequence continues at coordinate 66,268,609 of NC_092725.1, forward strand.
TTTAAAATTGGGATAAATTGTTGAGTTACCTTCCAGAGGAAAAATGAACTGACCTGAAAAAGTTATTGATATCACGTGTGCAAGTTTGTGGTGATAAATTGGGAGGTACTAAAATGGCTATGCATGATGTACATGTGGGAAAGACTGTTCCGATCAAAAAAACATCCATATAGACTTAACCCTATAAAATTGGCACAGGTTAACAAAGAGATTGAGAGTATGCTTAAAAATGGCATAATTGAAGTGGGCTGCAGCCAATGGAGCTCACCCATAATGATGGTACCAAAACCAGATGGTACCCAACGGTTGTGTGTGGACTATAGGAAGGTTAATGCAGTTACAAGAACGGACTCTTATCCTATCCCACGTTTGGAGGATTGCATTGAGAAAGTGGGACAATCAGCTCTTATCTCCAAACTGGATTTACTTAAAGGTTACTGGCAGGTACCTTTATCCGAAAGGGCGAAGGAGATTTCAGCTTTTGTGACTCCAGATGATATATACCAATTCAAAGTTATGCCATTTGGCATGAAAAACACCCCAACCACATTTCAACGGTTAACTAATGAAGTTGTTTCAGGAATCCCTAATTGTGATGTATACATCGATGATCTGGTAATTTTCAGCCAGGAATGGAAAGAACATTTAAAACATCGGAGGGAGTTATTCGATCGACTTCAGGAGGCCAGACATGGAAAAAACATTTAAAACATCTGATGGAGTTATTCGATCGACTTCAGGAGGCGGGTTTGGTGATAAACGTAGCCAAAAGTGAATTTGGAAAAGCCCAAGTCACTTTCCTTGGCCATACAATTGGACAGGGTCGAATGGTACCACAGAATGTGAAAACAAAAGTTATTGAGTTTCCGACACCCTCGACACGACAGGAAATAATGTGATTTCTTGCTATACGTGGATTTTACTGGAAATTTGTACCGTATTTTCGCAATGTGGTCGCTCCACTGATGGACTTGCTCAAGAAGCGTAACAAATTCCAGTGGACAGCGGAGTGTCACCAGGCATTTGACGGCCTGAAGGCTGTGTTAACCACTGCTCCTGTGTTAGTCATCCCAAATTACACGAAACCATTCAAAGTGGCTGTTGATGCGAGTGATGTGGGTGTAGGTGCGGTGCTTCTACAAGACGACGACAAAGGGCTAGAGCGGCCTGTTGGTTATTTTTCAAAGAAATTGAATTCTCACCAGAAAAAGTATTCCACGATTGAGAAGGAGACTTTGAGTTTGGTGCTGGCTTTGCAACATTTTTACATTTATGTGACCAGCAATCCGTCTGACACTATTATATATACTGATCATAATCCGTTGACATTTTTGGAGCAATTCCGGGATAACAATGCAAGGCTGTTTCGCTGGAGTTTATTGTAACAGCCATTTTATTTAAAAATAGTACAAGTAGCAGGACAATAAAACGTGATAGCCGATGCTTTGTCACGAATGTGATGAATGGAAGCAATTTCAGTTGGAGGAAGAAGAACGGGAAAAAAAGGGCTATATTATTATACCTGTTTGTGTGTGTTGTTTTTTGAAACGAAAAAGTATATTTACTGTGTGCATTTCTTAAAGGATAGTGAAAAGGTGAAAAATGAAACCATCTTGAAGTTGATTTTTTTTCTTGGGGGGGAGGTGTCATGTGAGAGTACCTTTAAGATATAGGTGTTTAAGAAATGTACCTTTAAGAAATGGGTGTTTATCAGTGATGTCAGAGTGTGGGTGGAGCTGGGCTGTCTGTCAGCTTTTTACTTTTGTTTTAGGCTGTTTGCTGCAGGGTGTGTTTTAGTTTCGTTTTCAGTATTGGAGCTGCAGCCAGACCAAGCGAGTGTACTGCAGTTCTCTCAGAATTATAAATGGGCAGCATGGTAGCACAAGTGGATAGCACTGTGGCTTCACAGGGCCAGGGTCCCAGGTTCGATTCCCTGCTGGGTCACTGTCTGTGCGGAGTCTGCACCTTCTCCCCGTGTCTGCGTGGGTTTCCTCCGGGTGCTCCGGTTTCCTCCCACAGTCCAAAGACGTGAAGGTTAGGTTCATTGGCCATGCTAAATTGCCCTTAATGTCCAAAAAGGTTAGGAGGGGTTATTGGGTTACGGGGATAGGGTGGAAGTGAGGGGTTAATGTGGGTCGGTGCAGACTCGACGGGCCAAATGGCCTCCTTCAGCACTGTCTTCTATTCTATTCAATGTTCTCAGTAGTGAATGTAAACCTCATGTGCTTCTGTTAAAAGGTGTTTCTTTTGTCTTCTGGATGTTGTTTGGAAAGTTATTAAGGATTACTTAGTGTTGTATTCTTTGGGAGTTGTATTTGAATTGATGGTTGCTAAGATGTTCACTGTATGTTTTAAAAAGGTTAACTTGAGTTTATAGAATAAACATTGTTTTGCTTTAAAAAATACTTTTCCATTTCTGCTGTACCACACCTGTAGAGTGGGCTGTGTGCTCCCCATACCACAATCTAGTAAAAGTTGTGGGTCAGGTGAACTCCATGATTCACTTTGGGGTTCTCTAAACCGTGGCCGATAGCAGGTGCAGGGTGTGAACAGCTGCATCTGGTGCCCGTCAGTGGCCCCCGAGCAAGAGGTTGCTGAAACCAACTGTGGCATGTAAATTATTCTCATCATTTTTTTCACAGGCCATAATTAGAGAGCTGCTTTTTATTTTAAACGTATCCATTAAGTCAAGGCTGTAGGTCAGGTTGATTGAGAGTTAGCTGCTAAGGCTGCTTTTGACTTCTTGAGTGATGCGGTGAGAGTGATTGAACACAAATACCGTGCCTTTGCCTTCACGTATATAAAAGTTATTTTTATGTTTCTTGGTGACAGCAGCGATGGAGGAGAGAATGCAGATCTCTCTGTTTTGCTCGTAGTTTCCTGTCTATCCCTTTTGGGCCTGTCAGAGAAGCATATGGTGCGTATAGTCCTCAGATGGTCATTCTTGCAATCTCCAATGAATATTTGGTTTTATGGGCCGGGAACTTCCTGTTAACCTGTATCCCAAACAAGATGCATTATTGAGGCATATTGCCAGATTTGGTGTGTGGCAATGTATGTTCACAAACACCTTGGAGCGCCCAGTCTCTCTTTCAGGTAAAACATGGTGAGTCAATCACCATTCAGGGCTTTGACCAAGTGGTCATTATTGATGTTTGAGTCTTGACTATTGGGGACATCGTAACTCGTACTTAACCTTGCCAGCACATGCACTTCATGTACAATTCACTCTCTCGGGATTAACAGTGGAAACCTCTAGTTGATTTTCATCTCTCTAACACAGAGGTGCTGATGCCAACTGTCGTGCTTCTGTCAGTGTTCTGTCTAAGATCGAATAACTAGACCAGAGCTGGTGATAGAATTGGTGACCTTTCTCATCTTGTACAGTTCATAGAGGACGACTTTAACTCTGAACGGTTCAAAATACAAAAAATATAATTTGCAGAAATAGCAGCCAAGCTCCATGTCTTTTTCTTGTCAATCAATTCAGAGCTAAAAGGCTAAGTTGGTAAGATAATATTGATGTGCGGGATAATCCAAAGACAGGTTGCTGGCCTGACCTTTGAATCCTCATTCTCAGTTTGTACTGTCTCTTTTTGAAATAATTTATGCGATCTTAATTATGTTACTAAATGTTGACTGTTGTACTTTGGAGAGCATTGACATTGTATAATTAATAGGCAGGGTTATTGATGGTCTAAAAATATCTGTTCACTCTGCGGAGCGAGTGGGAGAGCTTGCCATGTGCTCAGGATTTCAAGGATGGCATCATGTGATTTGTTTTGATAGATCACTGACCAAGGGTTGCTGCGTTTTTGACAATTATTTGGGCAATGTACAGTTGGAAGATTATATTCTGTGGGGAAGCAGTACTTTAGATTTTCCCAGTTTCCTGACCATTTTCTTGATTTAATGACTAAATTCGGAAAGCTGTAGGGAATTTGAAGTTCAATTACAGAGAAACTAGAGAGAATTATCCAAATGCGATAATATTGACGTTCCTGATTGCTTAGCTTTTTCAGAACTAAGCAAGTCATGGACGGCTCACCAGCACCTTCTCAAGGGGTATCAACGATGGGCAACAAATGCTAGCGAAGCCCATATCCCGTAAAAAAATGAATTAAACCCCCCCCACGATATTACAGAACCAGAGTGAACAGTCAGATGGGGTCTTTAATGGTTGCTCCTCGTAATTACTGAAGCCAGTGCATTATGATCATCCTTGATCGAGTGAGATTAGATTATCGCTGGGATCCCGGTTCAGTGCAAAGATTGCCTAGCCACTAATCTCATGTATAGTCATGTGGTAGTGCTTGTAAATCATTTCTTCTAGTACGGACCGATTCCTTTCTTTATCAGATTAGCGAAATAAACACGTATGCCACTGGAGTTAATCAATCTATTTTTGGTGTTTGATTCAATGTTTAGTTCGTGTTCCAGAGCCAAACGTGTAAAGGAAAGTCAGGAAATGGATTCTCTAAATTAAATCAAACAAAAAGTAAGAGTAGGGGAGACGGTGGCATCGTGGACTGCCAATCCAGAGACCCAGAGGAATGCTCTGGGGGCCGGGGTTCGAATCCTAACCCGAGCAGATGTTGAAATTCAAAATCAATTTTAAAAAATCTGGAAGCCCGATGATGACCATGAAGCGGTTGTCGTGAAACCCTATCGGGTTCACAAATGCCCTTTAGGGAAGGAAATCTGCCATCCGTACTTGGTCTGATCTACATGTGACTCCAGTAATGTGGTTGATTCCTAACTGCTCTCTGAAATGGCCGCGATCAGGGCAATTGGGGATGGGCAATAAATGCTGGGCATGTCATGAATGATTTTCTTTCGCGAAAAGAACAAAACTTTTGTAAGGGCCACGAAGAATCCAGCACGAGTTTTAAGGATACAAAGTAATAACGTTTATTCACTATAACAATATATACATAACAGTAGCAGTAACTTCCCTTGCTACCTTCTCCTTCCTGCTGGTTCCGGAACTGGCCAGCTTACTTATACTAGGAGTTTCTCCGCCCCCCTCATTGGGGAAGTTCATACTCCCATAGGATTGTGGGATAGTCATTAGTCCCCAGCCAATCGTAAGTAGGCAGGTTATAACATCCCTCCCCCCCCAAAGTCCAAGGAATCCACCGAAGACCCTGGCGAAGGAAGGCGTCGAACCCGTTTGGCCGCAGGCCGGACGCTATTTGCACGCGGCGCTGGATCAGGCGGCGTGTAACGAGACGGAGACCGGCGCTTCCGTGATGAACGGCGCGGTTGTACATCCACGGCCTGTGGACCCGAGGATTCCCCCTCTGATGCATCCTGTGTCTCCATCTCGGAGTCAGAGTCTGCTGCCTCCGTCATGTCAGCGTCTCTATCTCCATTCGGTCCCGTAATGACCTGCGCAGGCTTCGAGTGAGGCACCAGTGGAAGATTTTGAGGACTACCTTCCCTTGTCTCTGGTCTTTGCGGCTGTTGAAATGAGCTCCGGGGGCGGGGAATCTTTTGAGGGGATGATCTTCTGGACCGGACGTGGTCTACATGTTTTCGCTGGAGACGGCCCTGGGCTTGCACTTGGTAAGATATAGGGCCCGTTTGGCAAAAGATTACGCCAGGAACCCACTGGGCACCACCAGCAAAATTCCGCACGAATACTGGGTCACCGGGCGCAAACTGCCGAATCGGACGATGCCGAGACAATCCCTGTCCCTGCCGTTCTTGTGTGCGGCGTACGTTTGCGCCAAGGTCCGGGAAGACCATACTAAGGCGGGTGCGAAGTCTTCGGCCCATTAGGAGTTCTGCGGGAGCTACCCCAGTCACTGCATGGGGGGTGGTCCTGTACGTAAACAAAAAGCGAGCCAGTCTCGTGTCCATTGATCCGGAAGACTGCTTCTTTAGGCCTCTTTTGAATGTTTGCACTGCACGCTCTGCCAACCCATTTGAAGCCGGATGGTAAGGGGCAGTGCGGATATGGCGGATGCCGTTCATCTTTGTAAACCTAGCAAACTCCTCACTCGTGAATGGAGTGCCATTATCCGTGACCAGCACCTCGGGGAGGCCATGCGTACTAAATGATAAACGCATCTTTTCAATTGTTGCGCAGGACATTGTCCCCTGCATCTTATGCACCTCCAGCCATTTGGACTGGGCGTCAATTAGTAGAAAGAACATGGATCCTTGAAAAGGGCCTGCGAAATCTGTATGTAAGCGTGCCCAAGGCCGCCCTGGCCATTCCCAGTGATGTAGGGGCGCAGCCGGCGGAAGCTTCTGATGCTCCTGGCAAACGGAGCAGTTTTGGGCCACCTTCTCAATGTCGGTGTCGAGGCCTGGCCACCAGACATGACTCCGGGCCAACATTTTCATCTTGGTCACGCCCGGATGCCCATTGTGCAAGTCTGATAATATCAGCTCCTGGCCTTTTTCCAGGACAATCACACGCGTCCCCCACAAGAGGATGCCGTCTTCCACGCTGAATTCTGACAGCTTGGAGGAAAGTGCCCGCAACTCGCCTGGGAGCTGTCTATGCTGCCCACCATACAGGACTATGTGCCGAACCTTTGACAAGACTGGCTCCGTCTGGGTCCACTCACGGATCTGTGATGCCGTGACAGGCAAGGTGTCCATAAAATTTAGGGTTGCAACCACCTCACCGGTCGTGGGGGTCGACATGGGGCCGGTCGATAAAGGCAATCGGCTCAGTGCGTCGGCATTTGCTATCTGCGTACCTGGTTTGTGCTCCAGAGAATACTCATATGCAGCAAGCAACAAAGCCCAGTGCTGGATCCGTGCAGAAGCAATGGGCGGTATTGGCTTATCCTCTCTGAAGAGTCCCAGCAGAGGCTTATGATCAGTCACGATAGTGAAATGGTGGCCGTACACATACTGGTGGAAGTGTTTCACCGCGAAAACCACTGCCAGGCCCTCCTTCTCGATCTGCGCGTGCTTTTTCTCCGCTGCAGTCAATGTGCGGGAGGCGAAAGCTATCGGCCACTCGGCCCCGTTCTCCATCTTGTGGGACAGGACGGCCCCGATACCATACGGGGATGCATCACATGTGACGAGCAAAGGCTTTCCCGGATCATAGTGGGTTAGTAACCCAGACGACGACAATTGTTGCTTTACCCGCCGGAAAGCGGTTTCTTGCGGCTGACCCCAAACCCAGGTGTGATTTTTCTTTAGCAGCAGGTGCAAGGGGGCCAGCGTAGTCGCCAGATTTGGGAGGAACTTCCCGTAATAGTTTACGAGACCGAGAAAAGAACGAAGATGCGAAGTGTCAGTCGGGGCGGGGGCATGTTGAATTGCACGCACCTTCTCTGCGACGGGGTGCAGACCCTCGCGGTCCACCCGATAACCTAGGTAGACTACTTCTTTTGCCTGAAATACGCACTGTGTGACATAAACGGACTCCAGCCTCCGAAAGGCATCTAAGGACAGCCTCCAGATTTTCCAAATGCTCTTGCTCCGACGTCCCTGTAATCAACACGTCATCTAGGTAGACAGCCACACGTGGTAAACCTCTCAAAATGCCCTCCATAACACGTTGAAAAATTGCGCAGGCAGAGGATACTCCAAAGGGCAACCGTGTATATTCATACAGGCACCAGTGTGTGTTAATTGTTACATATGGTCGGGAGGCAGGGTCCAGCTCCAACTGCAGGTAGGCGTGACTCATATCTAATTTTGTGAATGAGAGTCCACCTGCAAGTTTCGCGTAGAGATCCTCTATACGAGGCATTGGGTATCGGTCGAGTCGGGAAACTGTATTCACTCTAAGTTTATAGTCGCCACACAAACGAACTGTGGCATCTGGCTTCATTACTGGTACAATTGGTGCTGCCCAGTCAGCAAAACGGACGGGCCTGATAATACCCAAACTCTCCAGACGAGTGAGCTCCCCTTCTACCTTCTCGAGCAAAGCGTAAGGCACTGGGCGCGCCCGGAAATAGCGCGGCGTGGCTCCTGGTTCAACTTGGATTCGGGCTATGGCCCCTTTTATTTTCCCCATACCAGGATGGAATACCTCTGGGTATCGTCCTAGCACCTCAGTCAACCCTCCAGAAACTGTTTGGAGGATGTGCTGCCATTGCAACCGCAAATGGCGCAACCAGTCCCGACCCAACAGGCTGGGCCCACGGCCACGCACCACGATAAATGGGAAACGCCCCTCCTGGCGTCCATAGACAACAGGGGTCATTGTAGTTCCTGCAATGTCCAGTGGTTCCCCCGTGTAGGTGGCCAACCTGGCCTGTGAGTCAGTTAATGTAAGGGTCTGTATACCCTGCTTGATGTGGTCAAATGTCCTCTGGGCGATCACGGAGACCGCTGCGCTAGTATCCAACTCCATCTCCAGCGGGTGGCCATTGACCCGTACTGTCACCTTAATGGGGGCCACACGGGGAGCTGCCACACAATGCAGCTGCAGGCAGTCGTCCTCCGTCTCCACGCCCTCAGGAGTGGTCGCCGGAGGTTCATCCACATGGAAGGTACAGCCTCTGGGCTGGTCCCAATTACGGCCCCTGGGCTGGTCCCAGTTTCGGTCGGAATGACGGCGCCTCTGGCGTCCCCAGGACCGCCGTCCGCGACGGGGTCGGCGCCTACAAGTCTGACACGGACATGGCTCCTCATCCATTGGCTCTGGAGAAGGCTCCCTTCGGGGAGGAATGTCCGATGGCCACTGGCGTCGGTCCGGTCGTTGCCTCGCCCAAGGTACCGCAGGAGTGCGGGGGGACGTTTTTGGGCGGAAAGGGTTGCGCCCCAAAGCATGCACTTCCATTCCCTGTAGCTCCTGTACTCCTCGCTCTGCGCTCTCTCGGGACAAGACTATTTGTATTGCCTGTTGAAAAGTCAATGTTGGCTCCGCTAACAACTTTCTCTGGGTTGCTGCATTGTTCATACCGCAAACCAAACGGTCGCGTAACATTTCTGACAAGTTCTCACCATAGTCACAGTATTCCGCAATCCCGCGTAGCCTGGATAAAAAATCGGCAAGGGATTCTCCAGGGGTCCTCGCAGCGGTATTAAACCGGTAACGCTGGACTATCGTGGACGGGGTTGGGTTAAAGTGTTGCCCCACTATATTCACAAGTTCGTCAAACGTTTTGGTGTCCGGCGCAGCTGGGTACATAAGGCTCCTAATCACCCCAAACGTATGCGGGCCGCAGGCGGTGAGCAATATGACCACCTGGCCCTTGTTTTCAGTGATATTGTTTGCCCGGAAATAGTAACGCATCCGTTGTGTGTACTGGTTCCAGCTTTCCAGCGCAGCATCAAAAACATCCAAACGCCCGTACAGAGGCATGGTATAATAGAAAACAACTTCCAACCTGTATCCAACAAAAATCCAGGGAGGTGGCTTCAGCACTGTAGACAGCTATTCACTTTAACCTTCGTCGCCAGTTTTGTAAGGGCCACGAAGAATCCAGCACGAGTTTTAAGGATACAAAGTAATAACGTTTATTCACTATAACAATATATACATAACAGTAGCAGTAACTTCCCTTGCTACCTTCTCATTCCTGCTGGTTCCTGGACTGGCCAGCTTATTTATAGTAGGAGTTTCTCCGCCCCCCTCATTGGGGAAGTTCATACTCCCATAGGATTGTGGGATAGTCATTAGTCCCCAGTCAATCGTAAGTAGGCAGGTTATAACAAAAACCTGCAGGAACAAATACATGAAGATTGTAAACAAGAATCAAGGAGCATAGTGAGCTGCTTCATCTGGGGATAATCATTATGATGAATGAGATGAGCTGTAAAAGGGAAATACAAAAGTCTGGCGGGCAATATAGAATAACTAGCAGAGAAAGATGGTGATGGGAAATGATTCACAAAGTGAAGTGTGTGCACTCGTATGTGTGAATTCTAAAGTGTGATATTTTCCAACTCGCAACAATGCTGCATGATTCATTGCTACTTGCACAATTGATTGATGAGGCTTTTACTATTTTATCATGTCGGACTGTCCTTGCCAAAGGCATCACCGTGTGAATGTGCTCAGGACATTACTGCAACAAAAAAAAATGCAGCTTTGCAGTTCCAGTCCCTTCAGTCTAAGGACAAGTTTGCGGGTGGAACATGTCAGAGCTTCATCCAAAGTTTACAGGGCCTGCTTGCGATCCCAGAAGCTATGGGCTGTGGTGAACACTTCACTTACCTAATTAACTGGTTATTTACATAGAATTTACAGTGCAGAAGGAGGCCATTCGGCCCATCGAGTCTGCACCGGCTCTTGGAAAGGGCACCCTACCCAAGGTCAACACCTTCACCCTATCCCCATAACCCAGTAACCCCACCCAACACTAAGGGCAATTTTGGACACTGAGGGCAATTTATCATGGCCAATCCACCTGACCTGCACATCTTTGGACTGTGGGAGGAAACCGGAGCACCCGGAGGAAACCCACGCACACACGGGGAGGATGTGCAGACTCCGCACAGACAGTGACCCAAGCCGGAATCGAACCTGGGACCCTGGAGCTGTGAAGCAATTGTGCTATCCACAATGCTACCGTGCTGCCCATGTTTTGAATTACAAAAGGGAGGTGAGTGTTTTACCACGAGGAGTTACGCCTTCATCGTGATGGTTTGCACTTTTTGAAGCCATCTGCAAAACTATACCGTCTGAAAGATGGGCTGAGATATTTTTAGGAATTTATCACAAACATAATGAAAACAAAGGTATTCCATCATTCTTTTTGTCATATCCCTGAGGTGATTAATAAAGTGAAAGAGTATATTCAATAGGCCATTCTCCTAAGTTTCTATTTTTGAAATCTTTTCAATCATTTCAGGCAAGACCTGTGTGGTAATAAAGGGTCCAATGAAAAATGTTGGAGTTAATTGTTTTTAAATGTCACAAACAAATATTTAATCCCATTTAACATCTCATTTATACAAGTTTTGCAAGCTTGGTTATTGTTAGTGGATCTCATTTTGGGTGAAGTATATCTGGCTGTTCTAAGTGCATTCCATTTTGGATGAAGTATACTTCAAGGTGACAAATCTTCCATAAATGAGATGTTAATGGGATTAAATATTTGTTAATAAAGAACACTATATTGAACCTAATATGGACCTATTAACAATCTTATTTTTCAAATTACTGTGATTTGAAAAATCCCCCGCAGGCTCAAAGTCCTTTTATTCACCACCCAATTACTTCTGTGGTACTTCCTTCTTCTTGACCATTCCATTCTCAGCTACCCCTCCAGTCTGTTTCAAAGACCAGCTCTCTCTCCCTTTAAGCCACCTTGAGGGCTTCCTCACCCCTATTATCTTTATTCTGCCCACTTTCCTCCAACTTTCTTATCTCGTTTACTTCTTAAGTTTGTCCCTTAGAACAAGGGCAACCCCCTCATTTTTGCTTTGGTGCAGCGGTCCCCCTAACTTAATGTTCTACAACAAGGCCATTCTGATCAGTTGCTTATTTTACTCTGTATTTACATCGCCGTATCTGTGCAAATTCCCTTTAAAAATCTACCATCTGGCTCCCCACCAATCAACCTTGCATTACTTCTGACACCCATACCATGATCAGGTTCATTGGAGACACCCATAGTTCCTGTTGCATTCGTATGACCCTCTCTGCAACTGAAAGACTGAGGGCAAAGGCTCTGAGGGCACTGGTATGCACCTACCCTAATCATTTTGCAGTGTGCCTGCGATAGAAGAAGAGTCATTGAATATATTTAAGGCTGAGTTAGATAGATTCTTGACTGACAGGGGAGTCAAAAGGTCTGGAGGGTAGATAGGAAAGTGGAGGCCACAATCCGATCAGCCATGATCATATCGAATGATGGAGCAGGCTCAAGGGGATGATTGGCCTCCCCCTGCTCTTAATTTAAAAGTCTGTATGATCATTCTAACCGATCTGGGCTGAGCACCTCAAACAATATTACAATTCCATTTCCTTCTCCTCTTAAGCTATTTCAGGTTCACCTTGGGGCTAGGTGCACGGGTATGGACAATGCAAAATATTTTGTCAAACAAAGTAAATTTACCATCGTACCAGATAACCATAGGCTGCTTTCCCCTTTGAGGGGGAGAGCTGACTGGTGGCGATTTAACCTGAGGATCACCACACCTCAGGCAAGGTTGAGAAGGCGGGAGTACCAATTCATTTTTATCCAATTAAGGGACAATTTAACATGGCCAATCCACTTACCCTGTACATCTTTTTCGGTTGTGGGGGTGAGACTCACGCAGATATGGGGAGAATGTGCAAACTACACACGGACAGTGACTCGGGGCCAGGATCGAACCTGGGTCCTCGGTGCCGTGAGGCAACAGTGCTAACCACTGCGCCATCATGCTGCCCCAAAGGCATGGCCTTCATGAATAACCTCTGCCGCGGTACAGGAATTGAACCCGCGTTGTTGGCGTCGTTCCGCATCACAAACCAGCTGTCCTGCTGAGCTAAATCAGCCCCTTTATTATTGTACTATGTGTCGTTGGCTGTAATGCGCTTCATCCTGAGGTTGTATAAAAGGATGTATAAATCCAAATCTTTGTTTTAAATTTTCTACCCCCGTCTATCCTCTTCTCTGGCATCATGCATAAGGAACACATGGGACAATCTGCTCTTGCTGCACTTGGGAAATCAAAGTGATTGCTTTTGACTTTGCCAAGAGGGAGTTCTGACTCATCCATAACTTTACGTTGGACATTGTAGACAGGAGAGTAACAGTTGTGAAGTCAAAGGTAACATTAAGAAACTCATTTTGAAGCTTGAGAGATGATTTTGCAAAAGGGAATCATCCAGTTGAATAGCAAGGCACCGAGAACGGAGTCTTGAGGGGAGAAAGAGGTCACTTTGCAAGGGCAAGGAAGTCATTGCAGAAAGTTGATGACGGATAGCTTGATAATGAGTATGGGTGTGACTTTGTGAAATGTGCCTCGAAGATGATGTTAAAGTGTCAGTTATTTATGTACAAAACTAATGATCCTATTTCATTAACAGCATTTTTGTCTATGTGGAACGTTTTAATTATCCAGAGCCTCAAAACATTCAACAACCATGGACAAAATTAGAAGTGAAATTTTACAGACATTATTGATTGTTATTAAGAGACAGACCTAAAATCTCACGTTACTAACAGTGTTTCCCTGCCTTTTTAAAAAAAAAAAAAAAATTTTTAAATTGAGAGTTCCCAATTCATTTTTTCCAATTAAGGGCCAATTTATCGTGGCCAATCCACCTACCCTGCACATCTTTGGGTTGTGGGGGCGAAACTCACGCAAACACGGGGAAAATGTGTAAAACGCCACACAGACAGTGACCCGGAGACAGGATCGAACCAGGAACCTCGGTACCGTGAGGCAGCCATGCTAACCACTGCACCACCGTGCTGTCCTCCCTGCCTTTTTTAAAACGATTAAACCCAGAAAAGAGTTCAAGCTTTCAAATTCTGAACAGCAATGAAGAAATGTGGGTTTTTTTTTTGTCAAACTATCTCAGTCGCATGCTTTGAGTAGAGGGAGCTTCTTTACAGGCAGCTTCAGGGAGGAAGGGGCAATCCCTTTGTTCATAGAACATTCAGTGCAGAATGCCATTTGGCCCATCGAGTGCACCGACAAACTTAAGCCCTCACTTTCACCCTATCCACGTAACCCGATAACCTCTCCTAACCTTTTTGGACATGAGGGGCAATTTATCATGGACAATCCACCTAACCTGCACGTCTTTGGACTGTGGGAGGAAACCCACCCAGATACGGGGAGAACGTGCAGACTCTGCACAGTGACCCAGCAGGGAATCGAACCTGGGACCCTTGTACTGTGAAGCCACAATGATAACCACTATGCTACTGTGCTGCTACCGAAGGTGAAGGTGGTATGGTGATGTTTGAGTAACCAGTGGAATGGAAACCAGAAGAAGCTTGCTGCATTCTTCCCAGCAGATGGAGATGTTGCAACAATCAGGTGTTCACAGTTAGAGGGGGAAAAGTGCATTTCTGGACCTCCTGTATGCTCCTCTACCATGGCCCTGGATGGAGCATCACTTGTTCCCTGCACCACTGATTTCTAGATTGCTGAGTACCTGTCGGCAGCAAAGGAACACACTGATCCTGAAAGCACTTATTTGCCTGTCCTGCGCGATTGGCGTCCTTTGGCATCCATTTTCTAAGCCACCCAGGCAGTTACTTAATCTCAAGAGTGAGGGGAAAGTATGGCATTCAGCATTGGGCACTCTGAATGGACCCAAAAGCTGATGCTGGAAATCAGAAATAAAAACGGAAAATGCCGGAAGCACTCAGCAGTCAGGCAGCATCTGTCGGGAGGGATGGACATTTATTTCACCTGAAATGTTAATTCCCTCACGCTGCACAGACACTGCCTGACCTGCTGAGCGTTTTCAGTCTGAATGGATTGATGTCTTACAGATCAGTGAAGGATGTATTGTCTTGAAGTGAAAGAAAGATTAAGGCATTATAATCTCCATTTTTCATGCATTCGTAGGCATAAAGATCACTTTGGAACTCGTGCGATGTGTTTTATTTTCTGGAACTCCAACACTTGATGCTTTCCACCTACTTTTTTGTGAGCCTTCTGTTTGCTCTATCGGTTTGTGCATTTATACTGCCCTCTCGTGTGATACGTGCACACTGGTTTACTTCAGATGAGGGGAAGCTATGACAGAAATGGAGAAGATGTTTTTCATTTTTCAGCACCGCTACTGTAGATCATGAAAAAATGTGAAGCGTTTATTAATGAGGAGAATAAACCAGTGTTAGATGAGGCTGATTTAATACATATGTACATGAAGCAGAATCTTAAAATGGATTCGAGTCTAATTTTTCAGAGCTATGAATGCATTTTTCCCCATATTTTAATTGAGTTGAACACTCCAACTAAGTCCAAACAATGGGTCTCACATGCGCGCGCGCGCGCACACACACACACACACACACACACACACACACACACCTTTCATTGTACCCCCCAGCAGCATCAAAAGTCAAACATTTTTGACTGAACTGAAATGGAGCTCAGGACATGCATGACGTAAATAAGCCTTTCCACCCCTCACCCATCTCTGCCAGCCAGATGCTGCCTTCACCCAAGTGGCCGCAGCCTGGATAATCACTGTTGGCAGGATATTTGGCCTCAGGAGGCATTACAACTGAAGCCCACACCTGGGCTCACCCAACATCGGCCTGCGTGTTTGAAATGCACTTTACGGGAATTCCAATGACTGCTCCATCCTTAAGTCATGATTTTAAGTGGATTATTGCAAATAGGCTTAGGAATTGGGTTTTGCGAGCCCTAGGTATTTGCAAGGACATTTTGAGGCTCTGACAGGTCCTTCTGGGGCAAGACATGCTGCAGGTTGTAGGTACAGTGTTTGGGAAATGAAATTTGTACCTTTTCCATATTTGCTGACTTGGGAACCAATTATTTCTTGGTTGCCCTATTCCATTGTGATATTCTGCAATTATAGCACAGCTTTCCTTTCGTACCCAACGTTGTTATTTGGACATTACGATAGGAGATGAATCGCTGGCATTGTGTTAATATTCATAAAGGACCATGGCATTGTGTTTGCAGGGGGTCACATCGAAGCCAAGAGAAATACCATTTGGCTTACCAACGTTTTGAAAGAGCTATCAAATTATGTTGTCTCCCTATAGCGCTGCAATAGTTTCTTTATCACACAATTAGCCACTTCCCTTTTAAAAGTTAAAAGTTACAATTGAATCTCCTTCCACCAGGCAGTGCATTCAGATCATTACGACTTGCTGCTTTTTGTGTTCCCTGTGTAGCTTTTTGTCCTTTTGTCATTGGCTTTTGATCAGTGTTCTATGATTCCTGACCCTTCTGCCAATGGAAATGGTTTCTCCATGTTTACTCTTATCAAAATCGCAGAATCTTTATAGTGCAGAAGGAGGCCATTCGGCCTGTTGACTCTTTTCACTAGGTCTCTGAAAGAGCGTTCTCCCTGGTCCCACTCCCCTGCCTTGCCCCTGTAACCTTGCGCATTTTTTCTTTTCAGATAGCAATCCAATTCCCGTCTGAATATCTCGACCGAACTTGCCTCCGCCCCTCTCAGGAGGTTTGTTCCAGACTCCAACCTCTGGGTGAAAGATTTTTTTTCTTACTCTTACTCCTTTTCCCAATTAGTTTAATCTGTATCCTCTGGTTCTTCATTCTCTCCTGAGTGGGAACAGTTTCTCCCTACTTACCTTGGCCATTTCCCTCATGATCTTGAATACCTCTATCAAGTCTCCTCTTAATCTTCCTTTTTCCAAAGAAAACAGTCCCAACCTCTCCAATCTATTCTCATAGCTACAGTTATCTGACTGTGACTGTCTGGCAAGATTTAACTACAACTCAATCCATAAGTTTGCGGATGATACGACTGTGGTGGGCCGTATCTCAAACAACGACGAATTAGACTGTGTACTGAAAACAACCTCTCTCTAAATGCCGGAAAGACCAAGGAACTGATCATCGACTTCTGGAAGCGTAGCACAACATACATCCCTGTCTGCATCAATGGCTCCGAAGTGGAGATGGTCGAGAGCTTTAAGTTCCTGGGGGGTCACCATCACCAAATGTTTGTCCTGGTCCACTCGCGTTGATGCAAGAGTCCGGAAAGCCCAACAATGTCTCCACTTCCGATGGAAGCTAAAGAAATTTGGCATGTCTGCATCGACCCTCACAAATCTCTACAGATTTGCAATGTAGAGCACCCTATCCAGCTGCATCACAGCTTGGTATGGCAACTGCTCAATCCAAGGTCGCAAGAAGCTGCTGAGTGTGGTGAACCCAGCCCAATGTATCACACAAGCTTGCCACCCCCACATTGATGCTGTGTACACCTCCCGCTGCCTCAGGAAGGCAGACAGCATTATCAGAGACTCCTCCCATCCAGGCATTGCCTTCTTCCAGACCCTTCCATCAGGCAGAAGGTACGGAAATCTGAAGACCCGCACAGCCAGACAGAGGAACCTTCTTCCGCACAGCTACAAGACTCCTCAACGACTCTCCCTCTGACTGATCAGTTCCCTGTAAGAACACTATTCACGACATCCTATGTTGCTCTTGCTCATGTCCCTTGTTCCGCACTGTAACCAATCATTGTCGCTTTACCATTTGTCAATGTTCTCTGTTGATTATTCTTTCTGTCTACTATGTACAGACTGTGTGCGTTCCCTCGGCCTCAGAAAAATACTTTTCACTGTACTTCGGTACAAATGACAATAAATCAAATCAAATCTCAATCTCTGGAACCATCCTTGTGACTCTTCCCTGTACTTTCTCTCACGCCTTCACATTCTTCCTCGAGTATGGTGCTCAGAACTGGATGCAGTACTCCAGATGAGGCCTAAGTAGTTCCTTATATAAATTCAACACGACCTCCTTCCTCTTGTACTCAGTGCCCCTATTAATAAAGCCTCAGGTACTATATGCTTTATCAACTGCTCTCTCAGCATGCCCTGCCATCTTCAATGTCTTATGTCGTTATGGCACCCTGGGCGAATGTGTAGTCCATTCCAGCCCCACAGACCCCGGAGTCCCAACGGTGAATTAACCAATTTGTGTATTTTCTGAGCTCTTTGACCTTTGACTAGTTACAGGCACCAGATTTTTAAGTAAAATATTTTAAAAACTGTTTATTTTTAACACACAAAGAAATAAGTAGATAATGGCAATGGTAGAACAAGAGTCTGCTAAACTAACTATTCCCCCAACTCTGTACCATCCTTCCCCCAGACACGCATGAGGCAGACACAAGGTGAGGGATGGGAAAGGATCAAAACAACAGGGATTAAGCTGGGAAATGAGAGATGAGTATCTTTATGGCTGAGGTTGTGGTCTTTGTAGGTGATCTTCTCCGAATACGAGGTGTTGCAAACCATCGGTGGGTTTTGGATCTTTTAGTATCTACCTTTAATTAGATCTCTCACGCTGTGCAATTTCTCCAGGAATGGTCTTCACTTCCACTGACCAGATTGTACACAGATTATTCCCCGAGGTTGGTGCAATTCTCACTAGCAGCCAACAGATGGACCATCAGACTCACAGAGTTCAATCTACTGGATAAAAGCAAATTACTGCAGATGCTGGAATCTGAAACCAAAAAGAAAATGCTGGAAAATCTCTGCAGGTCTGGCAGCATCTGTAGGGAGAGAAAACGTTCAGCTCCCTAGCCTTTCAATCAGAGATTAAACTTTCACAGACCTGGTTATTGATTGCAGTCTTTCAATCAGCACAGTCTTTCACAGGCCTGGAAGAAGGCGAGTTCTTAAACCAGCTCCTGGCTGTTCTTGGAGTCTGAACAGAACAGAAATGCCTACTTGCCCACAGCTCCCAGGTTGTGCAGGAAGAGGAAAGTATTTTTTTCACAGGTCCCCAGCTGAGAGAAATCTGCTTTAGCCTCCTGTGGAACCTCTCACAGGCTATCTGAAAGCATTTCCAATCGCGTGGCAGAGAGAGCCTAAACTGGCTGTATGTTGCTTTCTAGGTCTGTTCAGAACAAGAGACTAAATGAAGCTTGCCTGGATTTACCAGAATCTTCTGGAAGGCTCCACGATTCCCAATTGAGAATCCAACAAAAACCCGGATTTCAAACATGCTGATTGGCTGTTTGCCAAGTCCATCAAAATGACATCATTGGTCATGCCACAGAACATACTGAATCAAGGGGGTCTACCTAGTCGGGGGTCTGTCTGGTCAGTCCATATAGCAGCTTGCAGCGGGGGTGGGGCGGGGTGGGGTGGTTTCAGCTCAAAACAAAAAACCTAAAAGCAGGCCAGGAATTTTAAAAAAGAAACACAGAGCAGACCAGGATTGAACAAATTCCTTCAAATGTACATATGCCCCGAGATCCCTCCTACTTTAGAGCTCCCTTATTTTACGTTGTCTCTCCATATTATTCCTGTCAAAATGAATCACCACACACTTTGCATTGAAATTTATCTGCCACCTATCTGTCCATTCCACCAACATGTCTATGTCCTTCTGAAGTTCAAAACTATCCTCAGCACATTTGACAACACCACAAATATTCCCATAATCTGCAAATTTTGCCCTGCACACCATTCTATATTTATCAGGAAGAGCAAGGTTCCCAATATTGAGCCCTGGAGAACTCCACTACAAATTCCAATCTGAAAAACAACCATTTATCACTACTCTCTGTTTCCTGTCATGCAGCTAATTTCTTATTGAAGTGCCTACTTTCCTTTTTACTCAATGAGCTAGAATCTTTGCTCACACATCTGTTGGGTGACATTGTATCAAAAGCCTTTTGAAAAACAATCTACACCAAGTCAGCAGCATTGCTATTATCAACTTTCTCAGCTCAAAACCTCCAAGTTAGTTGAATGTGCTTTTGCCTGAATGAATCCATGCAGACGTTCCTGAATTACCCCCCACTTGCCTATCTGACTATTGGTTTTGTCCCGAACTATAGTTTCCAGTGATTTCCCCACCATTGACGTCAAACTGACTGGTTTGTAGTTGCCAGCTTTATCCTTGCACCCATTTTTGAACAAGCGTGTAATGTTTGTTAGGGAAAGCTGGACAATAATCACTCCTACCTCTGTGACTTCCACACTCTTGGATGCACTTTATCCAGACCTAGTACCGTATTAATTTTATGTAAAGATAGTCTTCCGAACATCTCCTCTTCTCAATTGTAAATTCTTTGAGTGTTCAAGTTACCTCCTCTGTCACCTCAGTCTGGGTAGCATCTTTTTCCTTTGAAAAGACAGCTGTAGAGAACTCATTTAATACCTCAGCAATTTCCCTCTGCTTCTATCTGCAAGTCCCTTTTTTAACCTTCTTTAACAGCTCTACTCTTTATTTTACCACCCTTTAATTGTTTATATGCTTATAGAAGACATTGGAATTCCCTTTAATGTTAGCTGCCAGTCTCTTCTCGTGCTCGCACCTTGCTTTTCCTATTAGTTTTTTCACTTCACCTCTGCTCCTATATTCAGACCAATTCTCCATTGTGTTTTCTACCTGACACCTGTCATGCGCAAGCTTCTTCATTTTCACCTTTACCTCTATCGCTCTTATCATCCTAGGGTGCTCTGGATTTATTTGTTCTACCTATGCCCTTCTGGGGAATATACTTTGACATTGCCTGCAATGCGTTTTCTTTGAAGCCCCGTCTTTTCTGCCAGCATTTAATTCCAACATGCTCGACTCTGATGCATTCTCATCCCATTGGAGTTGGAGTTCCACCAATTAAGCAACCTTGTCCTTTTCTATGGCCTAAACCTTTTTGATACAATGGTCACAATCCCCAAAATGCTCTCCCACTGATATTTGATCCACTCAGGCCAACACATTCCCCAGAACGAGATCCACCAATGCTCCCGCAATTCGCCCGGAAGTTGTGGAATCCTCCGCACTTCCGGGGGCTCGGCCGGCGCAAGAGGGGTTGGCGCCGCGCCAACCGGCGGCGAAGGGCTGCCGTGGGCCGGCGCGAGTTGGCGCATGCGCAGAACCACTGGTGTGTTTCCTGCACATGCGCAAGGGTTTTTTTCTCCGCTCCGGTCATGGCGGAGCCTTACAGAGGCCGGCGCGGAGGGAAAGAGTGCCCCCACGGCACAGGCCCGCCTGCAGATTGGTGGGCCCCGATCGTGGGCCAGGCCACCGTGGGGGCCGGATCTCCCCCTCCCCCTCCCGAGGATTCCACAGCCGCCCTCCAAGCTAGGTCCCGCCAGGATGGACCATGTCTATTTCACGCCGGCGGGACTGGCCGAAAACGGGTGGCTGCTCGGCCCATCGGGGTCCGGAGAATTGCCGGGGGAGTCACTCTTCACAAATGCTGTCAGATCTGTTGTGTATTTCGAACATTTTCTGTACTTATTTGAGATTTCCAGTGTTTGCAATATTTTCCTTTTGTAATGAAGGCCAGGTCATTAATAGGTGGAACTTTTTTCACATTTCTCTGTCATGAAAAATTACAAAAATTCCAGTGGATTCCGGTCCATTGAACTAAAATTGACCCTTCTGGAGATTGGGTCCTCATGACTTAACTGAGTAATTACAACTGCTTAATCTGTTCTGCCACATTGGTTAACTAAACTCGTTAGTGAGTAGGGCATAAATCAATGCAAGAGTTGTGAGTGTTTGGCTATTTAGATGAGGACAATTGTCACAAATCCAGCACTGATACACAATCCATGATTGCTGTACTATAGCTTTGCCAATCCTCCCAGAGGTTATCTGGGCATCATTCTATGTATACAGATTTTTTTTTAAAGTACGCAGTTTATTTTCTGTGAATATTTGTGTTGCAAGGGTGTAGCAAACATTAATCTGAGTAGTTGCAGTAGTTTTGCACTCCGTATTATTAGGGACCCACCTTTCTATATGAAATGGGGCAGTTTATGCCTTTATTAATGTGTTAGTAAATGATACACTCTTTCACACTCTGAGTTTCACTAAAACAAGCCCATGTCCTATCTGGCAGCTTGGATTATGACATTTTCCTAGTCTTCTCATAGAAAATGATCTGACACAGTTTCTTGGCTTTACTGATGGTGCTGGCAGAGCACATCTGGACATGGAAGCTGCCTCACTGTGATGTGCACAATGATATGACAATGCTTTACACTTTTTCTGGGCAATGTAATGGCTCAGAAACTGATCCCTGTTTTTCCTCTTCATATATGCCCACAAGGGCAAAGGCAACTGCTTGCGATGGCCCAGGATAACCTTGTTGGTCATAACATTACTTAAGATCTAACCAGTGTGCAATAGCTTGCTTTGGGATTGTGTGCACGGATATGCCAATTTAATCCTGTAGTCTGGGGCATGATAAAGGAGGCTGACACTGCATTTAGGCTTCATAACCCTATCATTGACTTGTGATTCTGAGGGTAAGCTGGCACCATCCTCTCAGGAGACTTAGTTCTGTTCTTTGCAAGCACTTCATTTCACGTGAGCTTTATTTTGCTGTAAGGAAGGTGTCAACATCCTTTCTGCCACTGTGCTGCCAAATACTTCAAATAGTGTGTTGATGGGGTGATGCTAACTCATGGCAGCTCTCTGGGCCTTTACGGGTGTTTCATTGAGCAGGAAGTGACCGAACCTTTGTTTTTATCTCACAGTGCACCCATTAGAAGGACAAGACCTGAGGTTATGATGAAGGCTTGCTCAATTTCCTGACAACCGTTGACATTTAAATTGGTTCCAAAAGAACTTGGTAGACAGAGACCAGCTCACTGCTTATTGTCTCTGAATTAGTAGGAAGCATGCCGGTGTTATGTGAAAGGTTTATTGATTTAAAAGTCAGCAGCAATTACCACACTTCCATGAATGCAGCGCTGAGATTTAAAAAAGTCTCTCAACATGTATGAGTTGTATTTTATATGTTTATACATCACTGCTAAGTCATCAAGGTACACAATAATGAAATTTAATAGTCGTAGAGTTAGGCTCATCTATCATTTGGGTTCTAAATATTCAACTATGTGTGGAAACAGCACTGCCTAGGCTAAGCCGATAAACATACAAACATCTAAAAATAACTGGCAGGAAAAGATCTTTTATTCCAAGCTTGCCGCAGAATCACGATTGCCTCGAGGATTTTACCAGACACTAATCATCCACCTTTCTCTGCACCCCCCCCCCCCACCCCCCCCAACACCCCAAACACTTTCACAAATAACCATGTGATCTTCTAAAAGAGATAAACAATAGGCTAGTAAGGATTGGGGCAGTTTGAAAAGTTTCTCTCTGATCCATTAGGCGATCAAAGCTAGTCTCGATGATCACATTGGCCATGTGTACATTAACTGTTAGTCCATTTACCTTTTATATGATGCCATCTCTGCCCAGCTGAGATTGTTCTTTTCCCCATGGAGAGAGAAACAGAATTAACGTTTCGAGGCAGGCCACAGGCTAGGAATCCTGCGGCGAGTAACTCATTTCCCGCCTCAAAGCCTGTCCACCACCTACAAGGCACAAATCTGGAGTGTGTTGGAATACACTCACTTGCCTGGATGAGTGTAGCTGCAAAAACACTCATTCAACTAACCGTGCAGGATAAAGCAGCCCGCTTGATTGGCACCCCATCCACAAACATTCACTCCCTCCACCACCGACGCACAGTGGACCATTTACGAGATGCACTGCAGGAACTATTGTTCCTTCAATAGCACTTACCAAACACACGATCGCTACTATCTAGAAGGAGAAGGGCAGCAAATAAATGGGAACACTACCACCTGGAAGTTCCCTTTCTAGCTACACAGCATCCCCACTTGGAAATACATCACTGTTCCTTCATTTTTGCTGGGACAAAATCCTGGAACTCCCTCCCTAACCATACTGTGGGTGCACTTACACCACATGGACTGCAGCAGTTCAAGAAGGCAGCTCCCCACCACCTTCTCGAGGGCAATGAGGGAAGGGCATTAAATGCTTGTCTAGCCAGCGAAGCCCTCGAATGAATAAAAACAATGTTAGCTACAACAACAACCTGTGTTTATATAGCGCCTTCAGCATAACAAAACAAGCCAAGGGGCTTCCAGGAATGTTTTACAGCATCATTTGACGGAGTCATTAAGGAAAAATAAAGGCAACTGGTCAGAAGCTTGGTCAAAGAGTTAGCATTTAAGGAGCATCGTGAAGGGGGAACGAATAGAGGAGTATTTAAGGAGCATCGTGAAGGAGGAATGAGTAGAGGAGTAATTAAGGAGCATCGTGAAGGAGGAACGAGTAGAGGAGTATTTAAGGAGCATCGTGAAGGAGGAATGAGTAGAGGAGTAATTAAGGAACATCGTGAAGGAGGAATGAGTAGAGGAGTAATTAAGGAGCATCGTGAAGGAGGAACGAGTAGAGGAGTAATTAAGGAGCATCGTGAAGGAGGAATGAGTAGAGGAGTAATTAAGGAGCATCGTGAAGGAGGAATGGGTAGAGGAGTAATTAAGGAGCATCGTGAAGGAGGAATGAGTAGAGGAGTAATTAAGGAGCATCGTGAAGGAGGAATGAGTAGAGGAGTAATTAAGGAGCATCGTGAAGGAAGAACAAGGAGAGGAGTATTTAAGGAGCATCGTGAAGGAGGAACGAGTAGAGGAGTAATTAAGGAGTATCGTGAAGGAGGAACGAGGAGAGGAGTAATTAAGGAGCATCGTGAAGGAGGAACGAGTAGAGGAGTATTTAAGGAGCATCGTGAAGGAGGAATGAGTAGAGGAGTAATTAAGGAGCATCGTGAAGGAAGAACAAGGAGAGGAGTATTTAAGGAGCATCGTGAAGGAGGAATGAGTAGAGGAGTAATTAAGGAGCATCGTGAAGGAGGAACGAGGAGAGGAGTAATTAAGGAGCATCGTGAAGGAGGAACGAGGAGAGGAGTATTTAGGGAGCATCGTGAAGGAAGAACAAGGAGAGTATTTAAGGAGCATCGTGAAGGAGGAACGAGTAGAGGAGTATTTAAGGAGCATCGTGAAGGAGGAACGAGGAGAGGAGTAATTAAGGAGCATCGTGAAGGAGGAACGAGGAGAGGAGTATTTAAGGAGCATCGTGAAGGAGGAACGAGGAGAGGAGTATTTAAGGAGCATCGTGAAGGAGGAATGAGGAGAGGAGTATTTAAGGAGCATCGTGAAGGAGGAACGAGTAGAGGAGTAATTAAGGAGCATCGTGAAGGAGGAATGAGGACTGGAGGAGTAGAGTGTTTTATGGAGGGAATTCCAGAGCTGAGAGCTGAGGCAATTGAAGGCACTGCCACCATTACTGAAGGAATTAAACTCCGAAATGCTGAAGAGGCTAGAATCATATGGGGCGAGATTCTCCGGCCCCCCGCCGGGTCGGAGAATCGCCGGGGGTTGGCGTGAATCCCACCCCTGCCGGTTGCCGAATTCTCCGGCACCAGAGATTCGACGGGGTCGGGAATCGCGCCGCGCCAGTTGGCGCCCCCCCCCCCCCCGCGATTCTCCGGCCCGGATGGGCTGAAGTCCCGCTGCTAGGATGCCTGTCCCGCCAGCGTGGGTTAAACCACCTCTCTTAGCAGCGGGACAAGGCGGTGCAGGCGGTCTCCGGGGTCCTGGGTGGGGCGCGGGGCGATCTGGTCCCGGGGGGTGCCCCCACGGTGGCCCGGCCCGCGATCGGGGCCCACCGATCCGCGGGCGGGCCTGTGCCGTGGGGGCACTCTTTTCCTTCCGCCTTCACCATAGTCTCCACCATGGCAGAGGCGGAAGAGACAGATTCCACAGCGCATGCCCGGGGATGCCGTGAGCGGCCGCTAACGCTCCCGCGCATGCGCTGCCCGGCAATGTCATTTCCGCGCCAGCTGGCGGGGCACCAACGGCCTTTTCCGCCAGCTGGCGGGGCGGAAATCAGTCCGGCGCCGACCTAGCCCCTCAAGGTTAGGGCTGGGCCCCCCAAGATGCGGAGGATTCCGCACCTTTGGGGCGGCGCGATGTCGTTTTTGGCGCCGGTCGGCGGACATAGCGCCGATACCGGAGAATTACGCCCATGGTTACAGATATTTTAGAGGGTTGTGGGCTGGCAGAGATTACAGAAATAGGCTGGGAGTGGGTGGTGGTGGCGGTGGGGGGAGGGGGAGAGTGCAAGGCCATAGAGGGGTTTAAAAAGGAAGATGAAAATTGCGTAACCAGGGGCCAGTGTAGATTAGCGAGCTACAGATGAGAGATGGGTGGGTGAAACTTTGTGCAAGAAAAGACTCAGGTAGCAGAGTTTTGGATCTTTATGGAGGGTGGGTCGTGAGAAATTGGAAGTAGAAGGTTTTAGTGATGGTGCAAATATCTGATCAGAAGCACGTTTTGGGTCTGTTAGGACACCAAGGTTGTGAACCGTGGCACTGAGCTGGCCACATTCAGCTTTGACATGCTGTTGAGCTTCGATTGAGACACTTCCCTAAATGGCAATTTGTTGTGTTCCTGGTAATGCTAATTGCTGCCAATCCCAGGTGTATGTGGGGTTTGAAATGGAAGTGAGGAGCGATCTGAAGCAATTAATAACACCCAGAATAAAAGTGGAAAGTTTAACCGCATGTAGCTTGCTGCAGGCTCAGGTGACTGTTTGTCCAGGAGGCTGGGTTGGGTTCGTTCAGCTGTCACTCACTCTTGAATGGCCTCCTTCGGCACAGTAGGGATTCTATGATCGCGTAACACCATAAGAATTAGGCCATTCGACCCACTGAGACTGCTCCGCCATTTGATCATGGCAGATATGTTTCTCATCCCCATTCTCCTGCCATCTCCTCATAACTCCTGATCCTCTTATCAATTAAGTGACTTGGCCTCCAAGGCCTTCTGCGCCAAAGAGTTCCACAGATTCACCAGCCTCTGGCTGAAGAAATTCCTCCTCACCTCGGTTTTAAAGGATCGTCCCTTCTTTCTGAGGCTATACCCTCTGGTTCTAGTTTCTCCGACTGGTGGAAACATCCTCTCCACATCCACTCTATCCAGGCTTCTCAGCATCCGGTAAGTTTCAATGAAATCCCCCTCATCCTTCTAAACTCTATCCAGTCCTCAACTGCTCCTCATAAGACAAGTCCTTCATTCCAGTCATCATTCCTTGTGAATCTCCTCTGGATTTTCTCCAAGGCCAGCACATCCTTCCTTAGATATGGGGCCCAGAACCCTACTACCACATGTTATACATGCAAAACACTCTAAAATAAGAGAAATTAATCCAGTCATGGGTGAAACCTGAAATATTCGAGGTACCCCTGATCCTGGGATTTTGAAAGCATCTCTTCTTGTGTATTGAGAAATACGCAGCAGGTCAGTCTGCATCAGTAAAGAGAAATATGAGATAATAACATTCTGCGCGTACCCACCTTTAGTACAGAAGACTGAAAGCTGGGCAGGCGTTTCATTAGGTTTGGAGAATATGAAGAGTAAAAAGAAGGGAACCATCAGATAAAAAATTCACAGGTAGGGAGTTGGCTAATAATCGACATAATAATAATAATCTTTATTGTCACAAGTAGGCTTACATTAACACTGCAATGAAGTAACTGTGAAAAGCCCCTAGTCACCACATTCCAGCACCTGTTCGGGTACACGGAGGGAGAATTTAGAATGTCCAAATTACCTAACCGCACATCTTTCGGGACTTGTGGGAGGAAACCGGAGCACCCGGAGGAAACCCACGCAGACATGGGGAGAACGTGCAGACTCCACACAGACAGTGACCCAAGCCGTGAATCGAACCTGCGACCCTGGAACTGTGAAAGAGTATTCCACCCAAGCTCACTTCACCGCCCTATCCCAGTAACCCCTTAGCCTAACCTGCACATCTTTTTTGAACACGAAGGGGCAATGTAGCAGGGCCAATCCGCCTCACCTGCACATCTTTGCACTGTGGGAGGAAACCAGAGCACTCGGAGGAAACCCACGCAGATGCAGGGAGAATGTGCAAAGCCACCCGAGGCTGGAATTGAATCTGGTTCCCTGGCGCTGTGAGATAGCAGTGCTAACCACTATGCCACCCTGCTGCCCACTTTGTGATGGACATGAATTACTTATTGCTATTACCTACAGTCGGCCTCATCATGAGCTCTATGTCTTGCCCCTCGTGGTTTTGATTTCTATAATCCCTTCTCCTTTTTTAAATGATTTCTGATTGATTTCTTTGGCTTTATCGCCTTGCTGTTGTCCCTCCTGTTCCCTGCCAAGCAGCTGCCCCTTTTCCCGTCCTCTCACACTTTCCCTCCTTGCATTCCTTATTCTCTGTTCCTTCCCTTCCACCAACTTTGCTCCAATTCCATATCTCTTCACGTATCCTTGCCTTTCCCATTTCCCTACTCTCTGTCATAATATCCACTCATGTATATAATAAGATGCAGTCAGGCAGTGATTGACACACAGGATAACCAATGAACACTCACGACACAGAACAACCAATGACCAGACAGGACACCACTACTATAAAGCCCACAGGGCATCAAGACTCGCTCTCTCTCACAGGACACAGCTACTGAGATAGTTAGAGTGCACAAGCCAGTGAGCATCATCTCCATGTGGCAGAGAGCTAGTCTGGTCAAGCCAGTAGGAGGTTATCAGTTAGATTGATAGAGTGTCAACCCACAGCAGATTATGTACAGCAATCAGCAAGTTCAATAAAACAGTGTTGGACCATCTCCTGTGTCGGAAGCCTGTTTCTAGTTTCACTGCATCCAGTTGCAGTCAACGTTGAACCAACTCACTTAACACATCACCCTCCTCATTGCTTATTAATGTTATCCTGCCTGATTCCTGTCATCTCTTACCCTCTCCTTTTCTCCAACTTTAATTATTCTCCCTATTCTCCTGTGATTCTGTTTTTTACCCACTATTCTCTCAGAGTTCTGGTGCACTCTATCATACATCCTGCTTTCCACCTCGCCCTGCATTTCTCAACCCCACTTGCCACAAAATCCCTACTTCAGAAGGACCTTCACTAATACCTCTCCTCACTTTTTCTATCACCCACTAGGTTTACTCTGGATCCCTTTCTAATTTTTACCCCATACCACCTCCCTTCATATTTCCTACTCTTTCACTCTTTCTTTTGCATTGGCAATATATAGACCCATAGGAACATGCCATTTGGCCCAAACAGTTCGATGCTGGTGTTAATGCTCTGCACTTTTCTCCCTCCATCTTACTTCATCAATCCAATCATAAAAACCTTATCTCTTCTCCATATTATGTTTATCCAGCTTCTCGTTAAACACATCATTGCTATTTGCTTCAACTATTCCATGTGATGGCAAGTTCCAGTTTCTAACCATCCTGTGGATGAAGATATTTCCTCCTGAATTTCCTACTCGCTTTACAATAATGACTATCGTGCACTACTAAACTCTTAATTTTTGACTCTGCCATAAGAGGAAACATCTTGGAGTTTAGCAGAATGAGAGGTGATCTTATTGAAACATATAAGATCCTTAGGGGACTCGACAGGGTAGATACTGGGAGAATGGTTCCTCTTGTGAAGGAGTCTACAAGTAGAGGCACAGTTTAAGAAGAATCGGCCTTTCATTTAAGACCGAGACAAATAGTTTTTTTTCTCTCTGAGGGTTTGCTAATGTGTGGAATTCCCTGACCTCCAGAGTATTGGAGGATGGGTCATTGAATTTATTCAGGGCAGTGTTAGGCAGATTTTTGATAGATGAGGGAATGACGGGTTCTGGTTGGAAGATGGCAAAGTGCTGTTGAGAGATTATCAGATCAGGCATCATCTTACTGAATGGTGGGGCAGGCTCGAAGGCCTGTTCAAAACATTTGTTCATGGGATGTAGGCGTCGCTGGGCCAGCATTTATTGCCCATCCTTAATTGCCCTTGAGGGGGCAGTTGAAAGTCAACCACATTGCTGTGGATCTGTAGTCTCATGTAGGCCAGACCAGGTACGGATGGCAGATTTCTTTCCCTAAAGGACATCAGTGAACCAGATAGATTTTTTTACGACAATTGACAATGGTTTCATAATAGAATTTACAGTGCAGAAGGAGGCCATTTGACCCATCGAGTCTGCACCGGCTCTTGGAAAGAGCACCCTACCCAAGGTCAACACCTCCACCCTATCCCCATAACCCAGTAACCCCACCCAACACTAAGGGCAATTTATCATGGCCAATCCACCAAACCTACACATCTTTGGATTGTGGGAGGAAACCGGAGCACCCAGAGGAAACCCACGCACACACTGGGAGGATGTGCAGACTCCGCACAGACAGTGACCCAGCGGGGAATCGAACATGGGACCCTGGAGCTGTGAAGCAATTGTGCTATCCACAATGCTACCGTGCTGCTCATGGTCATCATTAGACTTTTAATTCCAGAGATTTTTATCAAATTCAAATTTCACCATCTGCAGTGGCGGGAATCGAACCTGGCATCCCAAAGCATTATTCTGGGTCTCTGGTTTGCTGTTCCAGTGACAATACCACTATGCAGCAACCTCCCCTAATGGCCTACTCCTGCTCCTCAGCCCAATGTTCCAGTTAGGTTCCTTCATCGTTTTTAAGACCTCCAGTAGGCAATGTTGATGCAGCTGCCCCATCGTTCCAAGAAAGTCCAGGTTAAAGTAAGTTCTTTTCGGTTAATTTTTTTCTCTCTCTCTGTTTAGTTTTTGTACAAGGCCATGATTTGGAAACCTCACTCTCATTTGAGCTGAACTGGTCAGAGGCAGCTGATCCCTCGAAATGAACAATGCAATGACATTTACTTCTAAAGATTCTGACTTTAATTCTAAATGATTATAATGCAAAATAGCTCACCTTATTTGTGTATCTGGGAAAGGCCGCAGAAAACTGGATGAGTCCTATTTCTGGCTGGTCAGTCAGAAGTGAGTGCGTTCAGACTTCACACACTTTATGCCCAAATTGATTGGGGATGAAAGGCCAGGCTGCCATTTTGAATAATATGGGGAACTACAGGGGGCGTTTATTGATGCCACTTAGGTTGTACAAGAACAAGAGATTGCCCACAAGAACGGATGTTTCATAAAACTGATTGTATCATTGCTGTCAGCAGCAACACAACCTTTTGTGCATGGGTATAGCAGGCTTTTATTTTTCGTTAAACCCACACCAATCATAGGTTTGTGTCAAGAATATTGTTTTTAATAGGATAGGATGCAAGTGGGTAATGCAGCATGATTGGCAGTCGTCAATCGCTGTCTTTAGTTACCTTTGCTCCTTAACCTTATTTTCTTACTCTGTCCTTTGCACTCTCCCAGACCTGCTTCAAGACCCATTTTCTGAGTACTGAGAATCAGCAGTTAAAGATGTCAAAAAGGTTTACGATGCGTGCAAGATGAACTGTCCAGGGTAGAATTTTACACCAACGGACAAGGCCATTCAAGGCTTTTTTGAATGCTTTTCTTTTTAAATGTGGCACCAAAAGGTGAAGTGTGATAGCTAAAGTATGCTGGAGAGTGACACAAAATGGTGTGCATTGTTTTGTATATGTGTCAATCGACCTCCTGTGGCAGTGCCCACAGTGAATCGAAACAGAGCAGAGCGTACAGATGTAGTTCAGTCTCTGGCTTAAAGTCCTGTTTTTGTTTAAGTAATATTTCTATAAAATAGTGATATATAATTGCAGGACATACCAGAGAATTAGGTTTGGTTTTTGTCTCTTGGTACGGACTGAGGAGCTGGGAGACCCAAAATTGAGGTTTATTTGCAGTGACAAATCTATTCAGGCAGCTTTCATTATAAATTTAGGAAATTCTAATGGAAATAAAGATGACACAAAAATATGCAAACTAACAGTAAGGTTTTGTAGACAGGCAATTTGCGCAGATGTTTGACTAAAAGAGGCAAAACAGCTGTAACCTACAGTATATAAGGATCAATCATCTATTGTTCTGTCACATGTTCTTTTTTGTGAGCAGATTATAATTATTTTGTGGAATATGTATCACATTGTATTTATTTCTATTTTCCATTTGTTATCCCTTTGGAAATTAAAGCTTGAACTTAGGGAGCACTGCCTCGATTAACCATATCGTAGGACGTTTTCTTGAATTTGAGCTCTGGAGGGAATCGGAAAACATTTGTTTTGCAAGCAATAACAATTCAAACAAGCTGTTAACCCATGACAAAAGGTTCTCACTGAATGAAAAATAAGACAGATCTATTTCCGAAAAGTTCATACAGTCGACGAATAATTGGGGGCATGGCATGTGGAAAATGTAGCATGCTTGGAAGGAAACTGGTGACTTTGGGCCTATGGTTCTCAAAGGTCTTCATTATTAGAGGTTCTCCTCGCATTATGGCTCTTGTTATCAGCATTGCTGATCTTAGATGTGATAGTCATAGATCGAGATACAGATTAGACTGGACTGTTGGTAATGCAGACTCAATACGAGACTCTACATAGAACTATCTCTCTCCATGCTCTGTTATGATTTTATGTCAGTGATCATGAGGACTATTTATTTACATATTTATCATTTAATCCTTTATTCTGCAATGTCCAGGTCTATTGTGAACTCATTGGTAGAAGTTGATTTCAACAGTTAGTCAACAACTCTCGTGAATCGTGTGAAAGCCAGTATGGTAGAAGGTAAGCTAGATGGACTTTGGTCTTCTTTCATCTAGCAATTCCAACTTTGACAGGTAAAAGCAAGAGTACTTGAGACTGATGTGTTCACTGTTCTGAAAGAACATTCGTCATGTGGTGACAAAAGGTATCTTGCGAACAAGCTCTCAGCTAAGCAGTTAATGGTCGCTGTCAGATACTGCAAGTGGAAAACATTCACCTTCCAGCTTGTCTTGTGGTGTGAATGGAATAAAGACAATGAAGTGCTGCCAAGGGATATGTATGCAGATTTTATATGAAATCTGGTATAGTGTGGGGAAGTTGTGTCATATGCCTTGCTTCAACATAAAAAGGTATAAAGGTTCTGAGCTTGTATCAGTTCATTATTCCTCTATCCATGAGAGGCTGCAGAAAGGAAGGAGCTTCTTTAAGTACATTTGCATTTGTCACAAAGCTGAAATTTGAAAGATTAATTTAAAGGCAGTTTAGAGACACCTGGGTAACATTAAACTCAATTTGAAATAGTGTATATAAAAAATTGAGTATTTTAATAAAGGGATGTGTGGAAAGCATAGAGAAATGAAGTGTCAGAGAAAAGGAAGGACATTTCTTGAAAACACAAGGAGGCTGTGCCAGTGCAGTGCAGTGCAGCTTTCTACTGTCCTGGTAGATTAGTGTTGTGAACCATTCCTGCATGAGTGAGTCAGCAAGTGGAATCCTGCAGACATTTAGCCAGACTGAATTGATTCTGAGAGACAATTCTGTTCAGACAATCATCTACTTTCACATCCGAGTCCTATGACCGTGCCACCCAAACCTTTGCCCACTGTGGCCCCATTGTGAAGTTCGAAAGTTGCCGTGACCCCACAATCAGAGCGGGGCTGCGGGGTAAATGAAATGAAAATCGCTTATTGTCACAAGTAGGCTTCAAATTAAGTTACTGTGAAAATCCCCTAGTCGCCACATTCCGGCGCCTGTTGGGGGAAGCTGGTACAGGAATTGAACCGTGCTGCTGGCCTGCCTTGGTCTGCTTTCAAAGCCAGCGATTTAGCCCTGTGCTAAATCAGCCCCATAAAGCTGTAGATGTGGGAAGAGGGTGTGGATTCCAGAGCGGTGGAGGGGGGAGATTTGTGTGAGCAAGGGAGGGAAGTGATGGTGGGAAGTATTTAAACTGAAATAAAAGACCGATCTTCTCACAAGCTTTTTCTTTGCAGTAGCAATCAGGCTCTGTGAGGCATCAGTGCTAACCACTGTGCCATTGTGCCGCCCCAGGCCATTGCTGCTTCGGAGCTCGTGGCCGCAAAATCTCATCTGACGACGCGGCCCACAGT
The DNA here is from genome assembly GCF_047496885.1 of Scyliorhinus torazame. Classification (NCBI taxonomy): domain Eukaryota; kingdom Metazoa; phylum Chordata; class Chondrichthyes; order Carcharhiniformes; family Scyliorhinidae; genus Scyliorhinus; species Scyliorhinus torazame. Next base: position 66,301,896 of record NC_092725.1, read on the forward strand.
TTGGGAAGCCCAGTCCTGTAAGTTACGCAGTCACGAGCACTGCAGCTGTTGCAAGAATTATTCAGCTTACTCTCCAAAAAACCAAGTTTCTGTTCTTTTCCTGTTGTGAATCTCCTGGTGCTACCTGCTTAAGCTCACTGTCTAAATGTTCCATGGGAAAAGCGCTAGTCCTCACAAACGTCAGTGAGAGTAAAACAGGTTGCTTTGAGGTGCATACTCGCACGTAGCTACTGAAAACTGAACCAGCGGGGTGGAATTGGTGCGAAGTGGGAAAGTATGTATGCTAGCTTCAAGAAATTCCTTTGAAAGTGCCTTTGAGCCTACTTGTGACAATAAAGATTTAAAAAAAGATATTCTCTAAATATATCAATGGGAAGAGGATAACTAGGGAAAACGTAGGGTCCATTAGGGACCATGGGGGGGGGGGGGGTAAATCTGTGGGTGAGAGGACATTGATAGGGTGTTAAATTAATATTTCACATCTGTATTCACCCAAGAGAACGAGGAGGCAGATATGGAACTCGGGGAGAGAGACTGTGAGGTTATTGAGCAAATTGCCACATGGAGTGACAGGTATTGGGGGTGTAATCTCCAGGTCCGAAAGAATTGTGTCCCAGGTTGCTGTGGGAGGCGAGGGAGGAGATTGCAGGGGCTCTGATCCAAATTTTAATTCTTCCCTGGCCACGGGAGAGGTGCCAGAGGACTGGAGAACCGTGAATGTGGTCCCACTATATAAGAAAGGCTGTAGGGATAAAAATGAAAAATAATAATCTTTATTAGTGTTACAAGTATGCTTACATTGCAATGAAGTTACTGTGAAAAGCCCCCAGTTGTCACACTCTGACACCTGTTCGGATACACTGAGGAGGAATTCGGAGTGTCCAATTTACCAAACAACTGCGTCTTTTGGGGACTTGTTGGGGGGGGGGGGGCGGCTGCCGGTGCGGCCAGAGAGGACCCGCACGGACACTGGATGAACGTGGGAGAGTGCTGGCTAAATCCAGGAAGGTATACATAATTGAAGAGGTCGCTCAGCATTTAAATTAGAAAGAGATGTCAAAAGCACAGCCTGGGTCATGGCAAAAATCTGCGAAAATAGCTCAGGTCCAGTTACAAATGAAACAATTAGAATACGGCACAAAAGAAAGATAAGAGCTTTTCAAACAGAAATGGTGAAGTTGGAATTAGAAAGATAGGCAAAAGCATTAAAGAGAGTTCCAGCTAAAAGCACTGGAAATTAATAGGGAACTGCCAGGAGCAGATGGGAGCTTAAGCCTAGACCCAGGTTACAAAGCAAGGCCAGGCCGAATCTCTGGGGCTGGAGCATCCCTCCCCGATGTGCCGAATGAGTTCTAAGCCCGCTTTGAACAGACAGCCAATAGCATGGGCAGCACGGTAGCACAGTTGCTTCACAGCTCCATGGTCCCAGGTTCGATTCCCGGCTTGGGCCACTGTCCGTGCGGAGTCTGCATATTCTCCCTGTGTCCGTGTTGGTTTTCTCCGGGTGCTCGAGTTTCCTCCTGCAGTCCAGAGATGAGCAGGTTGGGTGGATTGGCTATGCTAAATTGCTCTTGGTGTCCAAAAAACAAAGGTTGGGTGGGGCTACTGGTAACGGGCAGAGGGTGGAGACGTGCGCTTGGGTAGGGTGCTCTTTCCAAGGGCCGGTGCAGACTCGATGGACTGAATTGGTGTCTCTGCATTGTAAATTCTGTGATTCCATATGATGATGTTCACTTCAGAGCACATGCTTCATGAATGTGTGAATGGAGAAGACACATCAAAGGTGCCATGGTACAAAGCCAAAAGTGGGAGAAGATCCCAGTCTGAACCCTCCCTCTCACGTCTGCTGTTGTCCTGGCACCACCTCCTAAATAGTTACGGGTTTAGCATTTTTGGGAAAGCCTCCATTTTGCTCTGCATCCCTTTACTATCCTGTGAGCAGAGCAGAGAGATGATTTCTGTGATCGTACATGTTCAAGGCATTTGCAGACAAATGCCCAAATGCCACCCAACCTTTGTGTCGATTAAGAAACATGTAGTATGCAACTCGGATTTGCTTTGTAAATCCCTCCTGTGAGAGCAGATGGTGATGGAAGTGAACCTCTTGGATTTGTGCCATGCTTGCAGGATGGGATAATAAACACTCATTGGGTTGTAACGTTGTGTGAGAGCCTTGGATAGAAGGAGAACGTTTGAAAAAAGACTTTTGTGCCTTAAATAATTGGAGCAACTACTGGAGTCGGAAACAGTTTGGGAGTTTCGGCTTGGCATTCTTCTCCAGGCTTGCCTGCAGTTGGAAGGACGGTCTTTGTGCACCAATCTGCTGTGGAGGTGTTGCTCAATGTCAAAGAGGTCAGCCGCCCTTCTTTCCTTCAGTTGCTGCAGGGGGAGATGCAGCATAATTGCGATGGCTTGTGGTCAAGACTGCAAGACCTCAGCTGTGAGAATGTGCACAAAAGGTCTGTTGGCCAGATTGTGGGCAGATGCTCACGCTGAATAGAGAAATATAAATTAAACTGCCAAATGTTGGGTATAAATAACCGAGCAAATGCAGTGAGGGAAGACACTTGCGATGCACAGTTTACCCTTAATTTGTGGGCAAACAGAAATTCTCAGGTGGGGGGCGCAATTGGGAAATTTGCAGACGACACAAAAATTGGCCGTGTAGTGGATAGTGTGGAGGATAGCTGTAAGCTTCAAATTGATGGGTTGGTGGAGGGGGCAGGAAAGTGGCAGTTCAACTCTGATAAGTGTGAGATAATGCATTGGGGAGGTCAAACAGTGAGCGCGAATATACACAAAATGGGAATATACTGAAAGAGGTAGAGGAAGTGAGAGATCTTGGTGTGCAAGTGCATAGGTCCCTAAATGTTACAGTACAGGCAGATAAGGCTGTAAAGAAGGCAAATGGAATGCTCTCCTACATTGGCAGAGGTATAAAATACAAAGGTGGGCAAATATTGGTGGAGTTGTATAAGACACTGGTGAGGTCACAACTGGAGTATTGTGTGCTATTCTGGTCACCACATTACAGGAAGGATGTAATTGCTCTAGTGGGAGTGCAGAGATGATTTACTAGAATGTTCCCTACTAGAATGTAGCGACGAGGAGAGATTGGGGGTTTTCCATGAAACAGGGCAGACTGAGGGGTGACAGGATTGAGGTATACAGATTTGTGAAGGGCAGGGATAGAGTAGACAGGAGGAGCCTGGGAGTTCAAAAACCAGGGGTCAGAGATTCAAACCATGTGGCAGAAGGGACACGTAGGGTGATGGGTATCTGGAATTCGCTGCCTGAGTTAATGGTGGAGGCAGAAACCCTGAACTGTACCAGGACCTTCACCTTAAATGCTGTAAGATGCAAGGTTGTGGGTCGTGTGCATGAAAATGGGATTAGAAAGGGTACCTGGTTGCGCGTCTTTGGGTCAGCATGGACACGATGGGCCAAATGGTCCCCTTCTGTGTTGTATCATTACTCAGTGCGCCAAATCATTAGATTTGAAATGTTGTTCCAGTCAATTTTTTTGTAACCTAGGCTTTTCAGGGCGATGTTTTTTTGAAGAAAATTCTGGGGGATTTCTAATTCAGGATGTAAAACTCAAACCAGCAATTGTATTCCCAACTAACTACAACCATTTTCTTTCATTGGAGCATGAATGTCAACAAAGTGTAGCTGAATTCAGTAAAAGTGCGATCTTGCATTCATTCCCCAGAAACCAACCAATTTGAAAATCACAGACTGACACGCTGATGAAGTGAAGTAAGCAGCGAATTCCAACCCTGACACAGTAAAACAATTGGTTCAGCCGAAAATGGGGGGATTCTTAACATTGATTGAAAGACCAATTCAAAGAGCCCAAGTCAAAGAATTATCACATTTCCCATGTCTGCACCTTGTTAGTTTATCCGGAAATTAAATAAGTTCTTTGCTCAGGGGATCGTGATCTGAACCCACAACCAAAGGATCAGATCAACAAACAGATGAAAAAGGAGCAGGCATCAGCCATTCGACCCCTTGACTCTGCTCCGCCATTTAATAAGATCATGACTGCTATGATAGTAAAGTCAAACTGCATCCCGGCTACTCCTGATAACCTATCAGCTCCTGGGCTTATCAAGGAACTATCCACCTCAAAGTCTCTGCTTCCAACACCTTTTCAGGAAGAGGTTTCCACACTCCCAACCCTCTGAGGGAACCTTTTTTGTTGCCTCATTTCAATTTTCAATGGATCAAGGCTCTGCTATCCAATGGCAACCATTGGTGATTGTTAATGGATATTTAAACAATTAACAGAAAGAGGAGGCTGAATGAATATCTGCAGCCTCAATGATGACAGAGCCCTGTATCAGGGTACAAATGACTGATGCATTTTCAACGACTGTCAGCCTAAAGTGCAGACTGGATGGCTCCCCTCTCGACGTTCCCACTATCCCTGAAGCCAGACTTCAGCCAATTCAATTCACTCTATGCGGTATTAAGAAATGGCTAAGTGCATAAGTATAGAGCAAAGGAAATGGGACTGACAACATCCCGGCTGTAGTACTGAAGGCTTGTGCTCCAGAATGAGCCGTGCACTTTGTTAAGTTCTTTCAGCATGGAGGGAATCATGGCGCACTTGAAAGAGTTTGAAATCTTCTCGGGCTACAGACTCAACCTGAGCAAAAGTGAGATCTTCCCTGTGAACCCGCAAGGGGGAGGGGCAGAGCTGGAGGGGCCATTTAAACTGGCCCAAAACAAATTTGTCTACCCGGGGTTCCAAATTGCCTATGACTGGATACGGATCCACAAGTGTAACCTGACCAGCCTGGTGGAGGAAGTTAAAAAGGACCTGCAGAAGTGGGACACATTCCCACTTCTCCTGGCGGGGAGTGTGCAGATGATCAAGATGAATATACTGCCCCAGGTTCCTCTTCCTGTTCAGATCCATACCGATCTACATCCCCAAGGCCTTTTTCAACTCATGTCGTTTGTGTGTGGGGGAGGGGGGAAGAATCCAAGGATCCCCCCCAAAATCCTGCAAGGAACGAGAAGCATGGGGGCCTAGCCCTCCCAAACCTGCAATAGTACCACTGGGTTGCAACAGCAGCAAGAGTGAACGGATGGAGAAAGGTACCGAAGGCCAAATGCGTAAGAATGGAGGTGGACTCCTGTATGGGGACATCTTTCCTGGCGCTGGGCACGGTAGTAATTATTCCATCACCACCGGCTAGACACTGAACAAACAAGATAATGATAGCTACACTCAGGTCGTGGAATCAACAACGACAGCATTTCGGTCTAACCAAGATGTCCATTAAGACTCTCATCTGCAACAACCGCAGGTTCGCGCCAGCCAAAATGGATGCCACCTTCAAAAGGTGGAGACAGGACCGGGGCGACGTTAACAGTTGGGGACTTCTGCACAAACAACAGACTGACAACACTAGAGGAACTGACCGGGGGAAACAAATTAAGGTATGTGCAAGTCAAAAACTTCTTATGTAGGGAAACGAAGACATACCCACGACCACTGCAACAATCGCTATTGGAGGACCTACTGGATGTGGACATCCTAGAGAGAGGAAGCTACAGGGACCTGTATGGGTGACTACTGGGAAGGGCACGCTCACCACTGGACAAGATGAGGGGAAAGTGGGAGGAAGACCTGGGGTTTGAAATTGGGTGGGGACTCTGGAGCGAAGCACTGCACAGGGTCAACTCCATCTCCACTTGCACGAGGCTAAGCCTAATGCAGCTGAAAGTGGTACACAGAGCTCACTTAACCAGAACCCAAATGAGTAAGTTCTTCCCAAAGGTGGAGGACAAATGTGAACGGTGCCAAGGAGGTCCAGCCAACAAAGCCCACATGTTCTGATCATGCCCCAGACTTGTCAGGCTCTGGACAGCCTTCTTTGAGGCGATGTCCAAGGTTGTACGGATGAGGGTGGAGCTGTGCCCCACAGTGGCAGTCATCGGGGTATCAGAGCAGCCAGAACTCTATATAGGGAGAAGGGCCGACACCCTTGCCTTTGCCTCCCTAATCGCCCACCAGAGAATCGTGCTTGGATGGCGGTCAGCAGCACCAGCTAAAGCTGCAGACTGGCTGTCCAAACTATCGGAATTTTTCCAAATGGAGAAAATCAAATTCACTATCCGGAGATCGGAAGAGGGCTTCCACAAAACGTGGGAGCCATTCACCAATCTGTTTCAAGACCTGTTCATAGCCAACAGCCAATAAGCCAGCGGGAGGGGGGATCCACAGAAGAACTACAGACGCAAACAAAAAAGCGAGGGGGTGGGAGGAAGGGTGGGGGGGAGAAGGGGGGAAGGGGGCAGGGAACAAAGAAGCACAGAATCCAACCATTTCTAACACAAAACATTATACATAGCACCATGCCACCCCCGACAGGGCCAGATTGGAAGACCCAGTGAGCAAAGAAGGCATGTCAAATACCGGGAAGGGGGGAGTCAGGAGCAGGTGATCTAGCCAAAACTAGGCAGCGGTCTTTGAGTAAAAGCATTTTTAAAAAAAGTTAAGCTCTTCCAGTAACTAGGGCTGGTGGTGGGGGTGGAAGAGACTCACCTGATGGAGGAGCTACACTCCGAAAGCTCATAATTCCAAACAAACCTGTTGGACTTTAACTTGGTGTTGTAAGACTTCGTAGAGTAAGGAAAAACATGGCCTTCGGCTAACAGAGAGGGAGGGGGCCTTTGGGTGATGGGAGATTTAGAAATCTTTTGAGGCAGGAATGGGCAGAGAGTTTAACGCTCATAGTGCAGAGAGTGGGAATAAATGGGGCATTTTCAAGTTGGCAGGCTGTGACTAGTGGATCACTGTAAGGATCAGTGCTGAGGTCTCAGCTATTTACAATTTATATTAATTACAAACAGGCTGTAAACAAATATTGACAGTTTAGGTGAATGGGTAACAAGGTGGCAGATTGAGTGTAATGTGGAAAGTGGTAAGTTATTCACATTGGCCATATGAGTAGAAAAGCAGAATATTTTTTAGAAAGGCATGAAGCTTGTATATGTTGACGTTCAGAGAGACTTGAGTGTACTTGTGGCACAGTGGTTAGTACCGTTGCCTCACAGTTCCAGGGACCCGGGTTCAATTCTGGTCTCGGGTCACTGTCTGTGTGGAGTTTGCACTTTCCCCCCCGTGTCTGCGTGGGTTTCCTCCGGGTGCTCCGGTTTCCTCCCACAGTCCAAAGATGTGCAGGCTAAGGGGATTGGCCATGCTAAATTGTCCCTTAGTATCCAAAAGGTTAGGTGGGGTTACTGGATCACGGGGATAGGGTGGAGGCGTGGGCTTAAGTAGTGTACTCTTTCAATGGATTGGTGCAGGCTCAATGGGCTGAATGGCCTCCTTCTGCACTGTAAATTCTATGATTTAGTAGGCAAGTACAACAAGCAATTAGGAAAGCAAGTTGCATGTTGGCATTTATTGCAAGGAGATTGGAGTACACAAATTAATAAGCCTTGCTGCGTATGGATGGGGCTTTGGTGAGACCATGATTGAATACTGTATAATTTTGGTCTCCATATTTAAGAAAGGATCTACCTGCATTGGTTACAGCAAAGGTTCGCTAAATTGTCCTATCATGAGAGGCTGAGCAAATTGGGCTTATATTCTCTGAAATTTAGAAGAATGAGAGATGATTTCATGGAAACATTCACGTTTGTGGGGGCTTGACTGGGTAGATACTGAGAAATTGTTTCCCTGGGGTGAGGAATATAGAACACGGGGGAATAATTCCAGGATAGTAGGTTGATCATTGAGGACTGAGATGAAAAATGTGTTCACTCAGAGGGTTGTGAATCTTTGGAACCTCTATCCAGAGCATTGTGGATGTTCCATCATTGAATGTATTTAAGTCCGAGTGGACAAGGATATGGAGTTGAAGCCCAAGGACATCCATGATCATATTGAATGGCAGAGCAGCTCAACGGGTCATATGGTCTTCTCCTGCTCTTATTTCTTATGTTCTGTATAGCTACAAAAATTAACAGATACTCTATGAAGTACGTACTATGCATAAAAAACAGGATAAATCCCATCTAACCAATTATCGGCCAATCAATCTACTATTAATCGTCAACAATATGGAGAAGTCATTGACGGTGCGATCAAGTGACACTTACAGTTTTTTGATGTATTGTTTGGATTCTGCCAGGGCCATTTGGCTCCAGACTCCATTACGTCCTTGGCAGTGAGTTTGGCTCAGCCAGCCCTTGACTTCCACATTGAATTCCCTCATCCTTTGCCAATCCTTTGGTGTCTCCCATTTTGTTCCCCTGGATATACCCCCCATTTCACTCACTCGAATGCGAGAGACTCAAACTTGAGCATACTTGACATACAAACAGGCATTCATCACCCAAACTGGCTACATTGCTCTACTATTAAAAGTCAAAGTACTGCAAAAACAGAACCTTATTTTTCAGCTGTTCACCTCTTACGCTTCAGTTTCATAGATTCCCTACAGTACTAAAGGACGACATTCCACCATCGCGTCTGCACCGACCCTCTGAAAGAACACCTTACTTAGGCCCACTCCCCCACCGTATCCCTGTAACCCCACCTAACCTACACATCTTTGGACACTAAGGGGCAATTTAGCATGGCCAATCCACCTAACCTCACAACTTTGGACTGTGGGAGGAAACTAGAGCACTCGGACATGGGGGAAATGTACAAACTCCACACAGTCACCAAAGGCCGGAATTGAACCCAGGTCCCTTGGGCTGTGAGGCAGCAGTGCTAACCATTATGAGTGACAATCCTGAAGAGTGAACTGAATATTCTCTCCACTAACAAAGCTATTTTGTATTTTCAGCTTTTTTTACTTCCTCTGGTCTTGTCTTGTTTTGTGTTGATCTCTGCTGGACACCCATGTGGTTCTGCCAGAACTGTCTTGTAGTTAAAAGCATGTTAATGGAAAATAAATCCGAGACTCCTTTCGTCCACTAATGGGAAAAACTTTCACACCTCCCTCCATTTTCACCTCTAACATATGAGGAGCAGGTGGAATTCTTATGAACATATGATCATACAAATTAGGAGCAGGAGTGGGCCAATCGACCCCTCGAGCCTGCTTCATCATTCAATAAGGTCATGGCTGATCTGTATGAAAATTCAACTCCACATTCCTGCCTACCCCCAATAACCTTTCACCCCCTTGTTCATGAAGAATCTATCTAGCTCTGCCTTGAACATATTCAAAGACTCTGCTTCCACTGCTTTTTGAAGAAGAGAGTTCCAGAGGCTCGTGACCTTATGAGGGAAATATTTCTCCTCAGCTCTCTCTTAAATAAGAAACCCCTTATTTTTAAGCTGTGACCCCAAGTTCTAGATTACTAGTACTTACTTTACAGGATGGAGGCCACCTCTATTCAGCTGCCTCTGCCAGTTTTCTACCATCTCCTTGCCTGATTATCTCTCCCAGACCACAAAGTAACTTTCCTCGTTGCCCCATGCCAGTTACTGTAAAATCTTCCCCCCTCATTTGACACCAACCCATTCTCTTTCAAAACCGCAATCGTCACTTTTTGCTCACCCTGTCTCAGGCTGAACCAGACTTTTCCCAAATATCAGTGCCCTATTTGACTTCAAACTGCCTCAACTGCCCTCTCCATCACCAAGGTTGTCCCCTCCCAGCTCTGCAACATCACCCATCTCTGAATCTACTTGCTCAGCGATGACCGAAACCCTCAATCCTGCTTTTGGAACCTACAGACACAATTATTCCATTTCGCACCTGGCTTGCACCACATTGTAAGTTTTAAATGATCAGATACAATGCTACATGCATTGTCCAGTGCTCCAATCCAGTTTGCCCATTACCTCAGCTTTGCTGACGCATAATGGGCCCTGCTCTCCTCAGTGCATCAAATTTAAGAATTCACAATTTTGTCTTGGAAAATCCTCTTATGGCCTTGCCCCTTTTCTGTCACTAAAATTCAGCCGCTTCAGCCAAATACTCTGGAATTCCATCCCATCCCCCTCTTCTCCTGAAAAACCCAAATTATTGACATTTGATCACTCCTGATAATCTTTCTAATATCCTCTTCTGGATCGGCATCCATTTTTTTGCTCTCTCCCTCTCTCACCTTTGCAAAGTCTTGGGAAGATTTCCTATGTTCAAGGTCCTACATAATTCTTACCTGTTGTTTCGAAGAACTTGAAGCTTTGCTTGTAACAAGGTGGCAAACAGCACCTAAACCATTGCAATAAATACTCGGATTGAGCAAGGTCTCTTTTACTGTTCATCACTTCAGTATCACAAGCACAAATTCCACAGAGACCTAAACACCGACCTCAGCAAATGTACAAAGGGAACTACAATTATATGAATCACTGTGCGCAATAGCAGCGAATAAATGGAAATATGTATTTTAAAGGGTTAAGTAATTTTTTTTGAGTATGTCTGCCACTACGTGAAGCTCTTTGCCAGTATGTGAAGCTCCCCAGCTTTTAATATTGATTTCCTCCAGGATCTCAGATCAAAAGGAGCAGTGCACAATCGATCATTCAGTCAGTGAATATCTCCATTCCCAAATCGGATTGATGCCCTTTTCATTCCTGCTCTGAAACTACGGAGCAATTTTCAGATTCGGCTCCACCGAGTGATATTGTGTGCAAGCCAATCAGGAATGATTGACGGCTATTGACTATCTGTGCGCCAACCTAAAATGTTCATTTCACCCATCGGTAAGAGGCTTGAAAGGTTTTACTTGCAGGAGCAAAACAGGAAAGAACTTTGCTGCTCTGATCGCAGTTTGTGTGACATTTAAAGTGCAAGAATTGAGCAAACCATCAACAGACCTGGAAAGGAAAAAATAATAGCTTGAATTCTGCGGCCGTTGCGAGTCACCTTTCCCACTGGCAGCGCACCCCCGCCCGGGGTTTCCTGGCTGGGTGGGGTGGTTTCAATGGGAAATCCCATTGAAAAGCAGTGGGACCGTAGAATCCCACCGCTAGCCAACGGTGTGCCATCAAAAAAACACGTGGCTGGGGGCCCATAGAATTCTACCCAATATCTTCATGTCCCAACTCCTGATTCCTCCTGTTGCTGGCAAGTATGATCCAGAATTATCTTTGGCTTCATTTTCCCAGTCCCCTGCCTTCATTTGTCCTGTTGATTGAATAACAACAATATTTACATCACATCCGAATTATGGCCACTTGGGCAGATGCTAATCGTGCTTCCTCTCTCTCCCTTCACCAGCCAATCCTGCTCTCCCTCCCTTTCCCTCCTCCATCTTCCTCACTGTCCCTCACTTTTCCCCTTCCCTCTCTCCCCTTTCACTCTCCCCCATCCCTCTCCCCATCCCTCTCCCCATCCCTCTCCCCCTTCCCTCTCTCCCCCTTCCCTCTCTCCCCTTCCCTCTCTCCCCTTCCCTCTCTCCCCTTCCCTCTCTCCCCTTCCCTCTCTCCCTTTCCCTCTCTCCCTTTCCCTCTCTCCCTTCCCTCTCTCCCTTTCCCTCTCCCCTTTCCCTCTCCCTTCCCACCCGCCCCCTTCCCTCTCCCCCTTCCCTCTCCCCTTTCCCTCTCTCCCCTTTCCCTCTCTCCCCTTTCCCTCTCCCCCTTTCCCTCTTCCCCCTTTCCCTCTCCCCTTTCCTTTTCTCCCCTTTCCTTCTCTCCCCTTTCCCCCTCCCCTTTCCCCCTCCCCTTTCCCCCTCCCCTATCCCCCTCCCCTATCCCCCTCCCCTATCCCCCTCCCCTATCCCCCTCCCCTATCCCCCTCCCCTATCCCCCTCCCCTATCCCCCTCCCCTATCCCCCTCCCCTATCCCCCTCCCCTATCCCCCTCCCCTATCCCCTCCCCTCCCTAGCCCCCTCCCCTAGCCCCCTCCCCTAGCCCCCTCCCCTAGCCCCCTCCCCTAGCCCCCTCCCCTAGCCCCCTCCCCTAGCCCCCTCCCCTATCCCCCTCCCCTATCCCCCTCCCCTATCCCCCCTCCCCTATCCCCCTCCCCTATCCCCCTCCCCTATCCCCCTCCCCCTATCCCCCTCCCCTATCCCCCTCCCCTATCCCCCCTCCCCTATCCCCCTCCCCTATCCCCCTCCCCTATCCCCCTCCCCTATCCCCCTCCCCTATCCCCCTCCCCTATCCCCCTCTCCTATCCCCCTCCCCTATCCCCCTCCCCTATCCCCTCCCCTATCCCCCTCCCCTATCCCCCTCCCCTATCCCCCTCCCCTATCCCCCTCCCCTATCCCCCTCCCTATCCCCCTCCCCTAACCCCCTCCCCTAACCCCCTCCCCTAACCCCCTCCCCTAACCCCCTCCCCTAACCCCCTCCCCTCTACCCTTTCACCCTCCCCTTTCCCGTCCCCTTCCATCCCTCCCCCTTCCCTCTCCCCTTTCCCTCTCCTTCCCTCTCCCCCTTGCCTCTCCCCCTTGCCTCTCCACTGTACTTCCCTAGCATTGTACATAGTTATATAATAGTTGTGTGTAACATGGCCCTGTAATCCTGTGCATTGTACTGTGTATTGTACTGTAGCTCTGTAGAGGTTCGGTCACCTGCATGTAACCTGACCTGGCCACGGAGAGCTCCGCCTTGGCCACTCCCCCGAGAGTTAGGTATAAGACCCAGCTTCTGAGACCTGACCCATTTTGTCTGGGGTCGTCTGTGTCGGGTAAGCTTCCTATGTAGTGTATTAAAGCCTTGGTTAAAGTCTCACATGTCTTTGTGGTTCTTGACGCTTAGTGCATCACCCCCCTTGCCTCTCTCCCCCGTCCCTCTCCCCGCCCCTCTGCCCGCCGCCCCTCTGCCCCGCCCCTCTGCCCCGCCCCTCTGCCCCGCCCCTCTGCCCCGCCCCTCTGCCCCGCCCCTCTGCCCGCCCCTCTGCCCCGCCCCTCTGCCCCGCCCCTCTGCCCCGCCCCTCTGCCCCGCCCCTCTGCCCCGCCCCTCTGCCCCGCCCCTCTGCCCCGCCCCTCTGCCCCGCCCCTCTGCCCCGCCCCTCTGCCCCGCCCCTCTGCCCCGCCCCTCTGCCCCGCCCCCTCTGCCCCGCCCCTCTGCCCCGCCCCTCTGCCCCGCCCCTCTGCCCCGCCCCTCTGCCCCGCCCCTCTGCCCCCGCCCCTCTGCCCCGCCCCTCTGCCCCGCCCCCTCTGCCCCGCCCTCTGCCCCGCCCCCTCTGCCCCGCCCCTCTGCCCCGCCCCTCTGCCCCGCCCCTCTGCCCCGCCCCTCTGCCCCGCCCCTCTGCCCCGCCCCTCTGCCCCGCCCCTCTGCCCCGCCCCTCTGCCCCGCCCTCTGCCCCCGCCCCTCTGCCCCGCCCCTCTGCCCCGCCCCTCTGCCCCGCCGCCCTCTGCCCCGCCCCCTCTGCCCCGCCCCTCTGCCCCGCCCCTCTGCCCCGCCCCTCTGCCCGCCCTTCCCCGCCCCTCTCCCCCGCCCCTCTCCCCGCCCCTCTCCCCCGCCCCTCTCCCCCGCCCCTCTCCCCCGCCCCTCTCCCCCGCCCCTCTCCCCCGCCCCTCTCCCCCGCCCCTCTCCCCCCGCCCCTCTCCCCCGCCCCTCTCCCCCGCCCCTCTCCCCCGCCCCTCTCCCCCGCCCCTCTCCCCCGCCCCTCTCCCCCGCCCCTCTCCCCGCCCCTCTCCCCCGCCCCTCTCCCCGCCCCTCTCCCCCGCCCCTCTCCCCCCGCCCCTCTCCCCCGCCCCTCTCCCCCGCCCCTCTCCCCCGCCCCTCTCCCCGCCCCTCTCCCCGCCCCTCTCCCCCGCCCCTCTCCCCCTCCCCTCTCCCCGCCCCTCTCCCCCTCCCCTCTCCCCGCCCCTCTCCCCCGCCCCTCTCCCCCGCCCCTCTCCCCCTCTCCCTCTCCCCCTTCCCTCTCTCCCCTCCCCTCTCTCCCTTCCTCACTCCCTTCCTCTCACTCCCTCCCTCTTCCTCCCTCTCTCCTTCCCTCTCTCCCCTTCCCTCTCTCCCCTTCCCTCTCTCCTTCCCTTCCCTCTCTCTCCCCTTCCCTTCTCTCCCCTTTCCTTCTCTCCCCTTTCTTCTCTCCCCTTTCCTTCTCTCCCCTTTCCTTCTCTCCCCTTTCCTTCTCTCCCCTTTCTTCTCCTCTCCCCTTTCCTTCTCTCCCCTTTCCTTCTCTCCCCTTTCCCCCTCCCCTTTCCCCCTCCCCTTTCCCCCTCCCCTTTCCCCCTCCCCTTTCCCCCTCCCCTTTCCCCCTCCCCTTTCCCCCTCCCCTTTCCCCCTCCCCTTTCCCCCTCCCCTTTCCCCCTCCCCTTTCCCCCTCCCCTTTCCCCCTCCCCTTTCCCCCTCCCCTTTCCCCCTCCCCTATCCCCCTCCCCTATCCCCCTCCCCTATCCCCCTCCCCTATCCCCCTCCCCTATCCCCCTCCCCTATCCCCCTCCCCTATCCCCCTCCCCTTTCCCCCTCCCATTTCCCCCTTTCCTCTTCCCTCCTCCCGCTTCCCTCCTCCCCCTTCCCTCTCTCCCACATCCTCCTGTCACCTCTCCTCCTTCCCTCTCCATTTTGTTTCCTTTATCTCTCTCTACTTCTCTTCCGTAGCTCCATCCCACTTCTTCCCCTCCCTATCGTCCCTCTTAATCTCCTCTCTGCTCCCCTCTAAATCCCCTCACTCTCCCCCCTCTTATTCTCCTCTGTCCCCCTCCCACTTCTCCCCTTCCCTCTCCCCATTTCCTCCTCCCCCCCCCCCCCATTTCTCATCTCCCTTCCTCCTTCTCCACTCCCTCACTACCCACACAGTTGCTGAGAGTTGACAGCAAAGGGCCATTCACCTCTCCTTCCCCTCATCCCTGTATCAGCTTATCTAACTCCTGGAAACCCTTCAAAATGCAGCACATGTTATTTAGGAGAAAACAAAACTGCTAGCACTTACAGAAGTCAAGAAAAAAGGATCATAGTGCAGAATAAAATGACTAAATGTCTTGCAGCGTGATAAAATGGAACAGGTTTTTCTTTCTTGTTGTGCATTAGTTCAAGCCTGGTAATAATATATTAACTGTGGCTAAGTGCTAGCACTCTTTCTTCTGAGTCAGAAGATATGGTACAAACCACATTCTAGAGTTTTCCGAACACAATCTAGGTTGACATTTCAATGCCATCCGTAATTACAAACTTTCTTGATGTTCAGCTCAGTTGTTCAAATGTTAAAGTGAGTGGTGCTGCCTAGAATATAGCAGAGCCTTGGACAGGTTCCATGCTGTGCTTGCCACCTGTCACTGTATTTGCCCAAAGGACAAGGATCAGCTCAAAGCTTAAGCACCGGCACAGAAACAGTTTCTGTTATTATGATACATGGTTACACGGCAATCTTGCTAAAGTTTGAAAAACAATAGTGTATCTTACATACTGGGCCCTCTTCCCCGAATTTAGACATCAACCGTTGGATGTACTCTCACCCTCGAGTTAGGAGGTTCCTGGGGCTTGTCCCACTCCAGAGATAGGGGCACAAGATTGAGGCCGACGGGTGCAGTGCAATAAGTGAAGGAATGTTGCACTGTCAGGGTTGCTGTCGTTCAAATGAGGCAGAGACCCTTTCAGAAAACCATCCCCTCCAGCTGGACGCGAACGATCCTATGCACTTATTTTGCAGAAGATCAGGCGAATTTTTGTTCATGTTCTTCCCTTCAACAACATCACTTAAAAAAAAAAGATTATCTCGTCATCTATCTCATTGCTCTTTGTGGATCCCCGCTGTTCTCCATTTGGCTGCTCGGTTTCACACATTACAACAGTGACTACATTTTAAAAATGCTTAAATGAAGTGACGGTGGTGAAGTGGTTCACTGGATTAGTTACCCAGAGACCCAGGGTACTGCTTTGGGAGCCCAAATTCGAATCTCACCATGGCAGATGGTGAAATTTGAATTCAATAAGACAAAATTTGGAATTAAAAATCTAATGATGACCATGAAACTATTATCAATTGTTGTAAAGAAAACCCATCTGATTCACTGATGTCCTTCCTTTAGGAAATCTGTCAGCCTTACCTGGCTTACATGTGACTCGAGATCTACAATAACGTGGTTGAGTCTTAAATGTCCTCTGAAATGGCCGAGTAAACCATACAGTTCAAGGGCAATAGGAATGCTATGCCCTCATCCCATGATGATTTTTTTTTTTTAAAAGTTGTTTTTTTGGCGTGCCCTGAGATTGTGAAAGGTGCTGTTCAAATGCAGTATTATAAGACCATAAGGCCGAGGAGCAGAATTGGGTCATTTGGTCCATCGAGTCCGCTCCGCCATTCAATCGTGGCTGATATTTTTCTCATCCCCATTCTCCTGTATTCTCTCCATAATTCTTGTCCCCCCCCTATTAAACAAGAATCTATCTATCTCTGTCTTAAAGACACTCAGTGATTTGGCCTCCACAGCTTTCTGCGGCAAAGAGTTCCACAGATTCACCACCCTCTGGCTGAAGAAATTCCTCCTCATCTCTGTTTTAAAGGATCGTCCCTTCCGTCTGAGATTGTGTCCTCTGGTTCGAGCCTTTCCTACTAGTGGAAACATCCTCTCCACGTCCACTCTATCTAAGCCTCTCAGTATTCTGTAAGTTTCAATAAGATCCCCCCTCATCCTTCTAAACTCCAACAAGTACAGACCCAGAGACCTCGCCCGTTTCTCATACGACGAGCTCTTCATTCCAGGGATCATTCTTGTGAACCTCCTCTGGACCTTTTCCAAGGCCAGCACATTCTTCTTTAGATATGGGGCCCAAAGCTGCTCACAATATTCCAAATGGGGGTCTGACCAGAGCCTTATGCAGCCTTAGAAGAAAATCCCTGCTCTTGTATTCTAGACTCTCGACGTGAATGCTAACATTGCATTTGCCTCCTTAACTGCCAACTGAACCTGCACATTAACTTTACGAGAATCCAGAACTAGGGGCGGGATTCTCCGAGCCCCCCGGCGGGCTGGATAATCGCCGCAACAGCGCCGCGTCACCTCGACGCCGGCACACGATTCTCCGAGGAGCGGAGAATTGGCGCCATTTGCGTCGGCACGTTTGGCGCGTCGCGGGCCGCTGTCTGCGGCCGGGCCGTCGATTCTCCGGCCTTGATGGTCCGAGCGGCCACGCGGAAACGGCAGAGTCCCGCCGGCGCCGTCCACACCCGCTCGCAGCCGGCGGAAACTCTGCACGCAGGGTTGGGGTCGGCCTGTGGGGCGGGGGCTCCTTCACCGGGGCGCCTCCGATTGGGTCTGGCCCGTGATCGGGGCCCACCGATCGGCAGGCCGGCTTCTCCAGCCCTGGCCCTATTTTGTTACGCGGCTGGCCCCTGAACCCCCGCGCCATGTTGCGTCGGGGCTGGCGCATTGAGGAAGTCCCCCGTGCATGTGTGGGCTGGCGCGGCACCCAGTTGGCGCCGGGAAGGGAGGCTGGAGCAACGTGAACCGCTCCAGCGCTGTGCTGGCTCCCTATGGGGGCCAGAATTGGTAGTGCCCGCGCCCGTTTCGCACCGTCGTGAAACACGACGTCGTTCACGACGGCGCGGACACGGTCTCCATTTCGGAGAATCCCGCCCTAGGACTCCTAAGGCCCTTTGTGCTTCTGATTTCCTAAGCCACCTTCCATTTAGAAAATAGTCTGTGCCTTCATTCTTCCTACCAAAGTACATAACCTCACACTTATCCAGAATGTGCCTATAGAAGTAATTTTTTTTTACTTGCCTTATTTCAACTGGTCAAAAATCTGGCACTACTCTGAGAAGAAATGTAATTGTTACGGTTTTGTCAATTTTGGGATTTACCCATTTATAATTCGCTGGAAACCTTTCACGGTTCCAAAATGCGATCCGGTTGGAAATGCTCTTGCTGAAACAGTAATAATTGAGCAGGTAGATCAGTTGCTTCTCTGGTTAATTTCTTTGATGGGTTCACTATAATCCTGTGGTGCCATCTGAACTAAATAGCGGCTGGCTCTTCGAAATAGACTACCCCTGTGGATGGCATTTCAAAGAACACACTGCTCCAAAAGCATTATTCCTAAAGCTTAATGATATGTGGTTGTTCATTCCAAATCTAAGAGAATACGCTTGGGCAAACATGCTGAATTTAAAAGAAAAACACCGTATACTGAGTTATCTTTAGAAGGGCTGAGGATTCCTAAGATTGGAAAATTGAGGCAAATCAAAAACTGTGGTTTTGAAAGCCTGTCAATCATAAACAGGAAGAGAGTTTGAGTGAGCTTGGGATAGCCTGAAGTCCCAAACGATGATTTTGAGTCAGAGGTATGTGGCGCATCTTGATTCTCTCATAGTTGAGGTTGTAGCAGATGCTCAAAGATTATGGGAACAAAAAAGATGGCACTTGTTATACCAGACTGATTCCTGGGATGGCAGGACTGTCATATGAGGAGGGCCGAAATAAATCGGTTAGGATTATATTCATTGGAATTTGAACAGTGAGAGGGGATCTCATAGAAACTTATAAAATTCTAACAGGATAAGACAGGGGAGATTCAGAAAGAATGTTCCCGATGGTGGGAGTCAAGAATTGGGGTCACAGTTTGAGGATAAGGGGGGTAAACCTTTTAGGACTGAGGTGAGGCACAGTAGCATTGTGGCTAGCACAATTGCGCTCCAGAGTCCCAGGTTTGATTCCGGCTTGGGTCACTGTCTGTGTGGAGTCTGCACATCCTCCCCGTGTGTGTGTGGGTTTCCTCCGGGTGCTCCAGTTTCGTCCCACAGTCCAAAGATGTGCAGGTTAGGTGGATTGGCCATGATAAATTGCCCTTAGTGTCCAAAATTGCCCTTCGTGTTGGGTGGGGTTACTGGGTTATGGAGATGGGATGGAGGTGTTGACCTTGGGTAGGGTGCTCTTTCCAAGAGCCAGTGCAGACTTGATGGGCCCAATGGCCTCCTTCTGCAATGTAAATTCTATGGTAAACCAAATTCTATGAAATGTCTTCACTCAGAGAGTGGTGAATCTGTGGAATTCACTGCCACAGAAAGTAGTTGAGGCCAAAACATTGTGTAATTTCAAGAAGGAATCTTGGGGCTAATGGGACCAAGGGATATGGGGAGGAAGCACGAATCAGAGTATTGAACTAGACGATCGTAATGAATGGTGCACCAGGCTCGAAGGGCCGAATGGCCTCCTCCTGCTTCTAGTTCCATTGTTTCTAACTGAGAGACGAGAAACATTGTGATAGTGTTACTGAGGTTAAAGAAAGACAAAGAAAGTCAGGTTAAATGAGCCTTATCTTGTGCCCTCTTCAAGGTTGTAAGGTATTTTAGAAAAAGCATATCCAAGGAACCTCTTGCGCAACTTGCATGCAGGAAGCTGTCTCACAATTGCTTCATAGTAATGAGGACAAAACATTAGTTGTCATACTGTAGCAGGAAAAAATGGAAATGGTGGGACCCAAAGCACAGTTAAGAAAAGGTTTCAGAGGATATTGAGATCAAAGTGAGAGGAGGTAAGATGGAAATCACTGGGCAGGGAGTTGCAGAGGGCATGAGAACAAACAACCATCAATGATGAAATAGGGAATGTGCAGCCAATGAGAATCTCAATGCAAAGTGTGCATGTCGGGTAGCCAGGCAGGAGAAGGTTGTACAGGAGAGTTGGTTAAGTCCACGGGGGGTGGTATAGGGGGTAATTAAAAGCAAAAGTTGAAACCTTGAAGTCAGTTCTTACAGGTGAAACGTAAAGAAGCCAGAGATGACAATGTGGGACAGTACAAGTGCGGACTTGCTGTTCCATTTTTGATGAATTTGATGCTTGAGACTTGAAAAATGCTTCAGAGCAGATGAACCTCTGGGTGTTGAAGGCTTTGGGAGTGCAGAAATAGGCAACCTTTATTTTTAGCATAAACCTTTTTTTTAAAATAAAAATGCAGAAAACAAAAACTATTGGCAGCTGCAAGCTGAAAGTTTAGCATTGCTAGATGCATAATTTAAAAATAGCCCTAACCCAACTAGAAAAGGTTGGGAGTTTCCAGTAGGATGGTAAGGAGCCGCGTATGGGAGAACTCTTTACTCGTGTTTTGCCAGTAGAAGGACAAAGTTTGGGTGGAGTGGTCAATGTTGAGGAATTGAAAGAGAGATGTCCTGTGAAAGGAATGGAGACTGGATGGAAGCAGAGCACCAAACCAAGCAGCAAGCCAAAACTCCGTATCCCCTGACAACCTGAGGTGGCAGCCAGGCAGGTTGAGTATAGCGAGAGCGATACAATAGCTGACAAGCCAAAAACGATATTCAGGTTTGAGCAGGAGATAATCCTGATGCATTCAGATCCTGATACTGAATAGGAATTGGAGAGTGCAGCACCCATTCTCTGAGGAATAGGAACAGTATCCAACTCTTGGAGCGTCTTTGAGTTGTTCAGAGAGGAAAGAGGTATTTAGCTCAAAAGGAACAAAGCAAACTTCTTGATGACAACTTTACAATGGCAGAGCTGAGGATGTTTCATTGATGATTGGAGAACAGAAATATCACCAGATGAAGAAGGATTTTATGATTGGTCATCACAAGTAAGAGGTTGTAGTTATTGGTTAAACTTGAGAGAAACCTGTAGAAGTTGACCTAGGTTTTCCAATCGCTGTATCAACAGTATTCCATATAAATGAATGGATTTCTAATGATGTTGTATTCAGCAAATCTAGCTGTGTCTCAGCAGTCAGCAGTAGATTTTAATTTGACCCATTAAAGAGCTTTATTACTTGCTGAATGATGACAATCTTTTTTTTAAATTTAGAGTGCCCAATTCATTTTTTCCAATTAAAGGGCAATTTAATATGGCCAATCCACCTAGCCTGCACATCCTTTGGGTTGTGGGGGCGAAACCAACGCAAACACTGGGAGAATGTGAAAACTCCACATGGACAGTGACCCAGAGCCGGGATCGAACCTGGGACCTCGGCGCCGTGCTTTTTTTTTTAGATTATCATAGAATTTACAGTGCAGAAGGAGGCCATTCGGCCCATCGAGTCTGCACCGGCTCTTGGAAAGAGCACCCTACCCAAGGTCAATACCTCCACCCTATCCCCATAACCCAGTAACCCCACCCAACACGAAGGGCAATTTTGGACACTAAGGGCAATTTATCATGGCCAATCCACCTAACCTGAACATCTTTGGTCTGTGGGAGGAAACCGGAGCACCCGGAGGAAACCCACGCACACAAGGGGAGGATGTGCAGACTCCGCACAGACAGAGATCCAAGCCGGAATTGAACCTGTGACCCTGGAGCTGTGAAACAATTGTGCTATCCACAATGCTACCGTGCTGCCCAGAATGATGACAATCTTAAACTGATTCATAGAATGACTCGATAGAATCCTGAAAGTGCAGAGGGAGGCCATTCGGTCCGTAGCCTTGTATGCTGTGACATTTCAAGTGCTCGTCTAAATTTTTCTTAAATGTGAGGGTTCCCGCCTCTAAGACCTTATAGGCAGTGAGTTCCAGATTCCCCCTACCCTCTGGGTTAAAATGTTTTCCCTCAAATACCCTCTAAATCTCCTGCACCTTACCTTAAATCGATGCACCCTTGGTTATTGACCTTGCTACTAAGAGGATGTTTTTTCCTATCTACCTTATCTATACCCCTCATACACCTTGAAGAGGTCCTCCCTCAACCTGCTCTGCTCTAAGGAAAACCATCCCAGCCTATCCAATCTCTCTTCATAGCTGAAACGGTCCAGCCCAGGCAACATCCTGGTGAATCTCCTCTGCACCCTTTCTAGTGCAATCACATTATTATCTGATGGAAACAACCCACCAATGCACAAATGTCCTTTGTCACCACCTTCACTTCAGAAATGAGTGTTGTCGCAATCATTTTTATCGAAATATTTTATAATGTGTACCTAACACGAACAAAACTTCGATATATTAAACCACCTCCCAGTCCCCCTTTACATGCATCATTTTGACTTGAGCGTTGTTTCAATTTTTTTCTGCAGTTCTCTTTCCTTAAGGCGTTGACTTGTTGCTTGAGTAATGTTTCATAGGATGCTGAAGTTCAATCCCAACCCCTTCTGAGTGGAAGCACACTATGAAAAAGCAGACCCAGGAGGTGTTACTTGTCAGGGTTGATGACCACTCATTATACAACAAGAAAGCAAAACTGGCATTTCTATAGCTCCCTTCACAACTACAGGGCATGCTGAAGCCCTTTGCAGACAATGCCTTTCTGTTGTAGTGCAGTAAACCCAGCAGTTTGTGCTCAGAAATCTCCCATAAACAGTATGATAATGACCAGATAATCTGTTTTTGTGACGTTGCGTGAGCGATAAATATTGGCCAGGGCACTGGGGGTAACACCCTTACTCTACATGAAACAGTGCAGTGGAATCTTAGGATCACATAAGAACTAGGAACAGGAGTAGGCCATCTGGCCCCTCGAGCCTGATCCGCCATTCAATGAGATCATGGCTGATCTTTGTGGACTCAGCTCCACTCTCCGGCCCGTACACCATATCCCCGAATCCATTTATTCTTTAGAAAGGTATCTATCTTTTTCTTAAAAACGTTTAAAGAAGGAGCCTCAACTGCTTCACTGGGCAAGGAATTCCAGAGATTCGCAACCCTTTGGGTGAAGAAGTTCCTCCTAAACTCGGTCCTAAATCTACTTCCCCTCATTTTGAGGCTATGCCCCCTAGTTCTGCTTTCCCAGACCAGTGGAAACAACCTGTCCGCATCTATCCGATCTATTCCCTTCATAATTTTATATGTTTCAATAAGATCCCCCCACATCCTTCTAAACTCCAATGAGTACAGTCCCAGTCTACTCAACCTCTCGTCATAATCTAATCCCCTCAACTCTGGGATCAACCTAGTGAATCTCCTCTGCACTCCCTCCAGTGCCAATATGTCCTTTCTCAGGTAAGAAGACCAAAACTGAACATAATACTCCAGATGTGGCCTCACCAACACCTTATACAATTGCAGCATAACCTCCCTAGTCGTGAACTCCATCTCTCTAGCAATGAAAGACAAAACTCGATTAGCCTTCTTAATCACCTGTTGTACCTGCACACCAACCTTTTGCGACTCGTGCACCAGCACACCCAGGTCCCTCTGCGCAGCAGCATGTTTTAACATCTTACCGTTTAAATAATAATCCATTCTGCTGTTGTTCCTCCCAAAATGGATAGCCTCACACTTGGCAACATTGAATTCCATCTGCCAGACCCTAGCCCATTCACCTAACCTATCCAAATCCTTCTGCAGACTTCCGGTATCCTCTGCACTTTTTGCTTTAACTCTCATCTTAGTGTCGTCTGCAAACTTTGCCACATTGCACTTGTTCCCCAACTCCAAATCATCTATGTAAATTGTGAACAACTGCGGGCCCAACACTGATCCTTGAGGGACCCCACTAGTTACAGGTTGCCAACCAGAGAAACCCATTTATCCCCACTCTCTGCTTTCTGTTAGTTAACCAATCCTCTACCCATGCTACCACTTTACCCTCAATGCCATGCATCTTTAGTTTATGCAGCAACCTTTTGTGTGGCACCTTGTCAAAAGCTTTCTGGAAATCCAGATATACCACATCCATTGGCTCCCCGTTATCTACTGTACTGGTAACGTCCTCAAAAAATTCTACCAAATTAGTCAGACACGACCTACCCTTTGTGAACCCCATGCTGCGTCTGCCCAATGGACAATTTCCCTCCAGGTGCCCCGCTATTTCCTCCTTAATGATAGATTCCAGCATTTTCCCTACAACCGAAGTTAAGCTTACCGGCCTATAATACCCGCTTTCTGCCGACCTCCTTTTTTAAACAGTGGTGTCACGTTTGCTACTTTCCAATCCTCTGGGACCACCCAGAGTCTAGTGAATTTTGATAAATTATCACTAGTGCGTTTGCAATTTCCCTAGCCATCTCTTTTAACACTCTGGGATGCATCCCATCAGGGCCAGGAGACTTGTCTACCTTTAGCCCCATTAGCTTGCCCAATACTGCCTCCTTAGTGATTACAATCATCTCAAGGTCCTCACCTATCATATCTTTATTTCCATCAGTCACTGGCATGTTATTTGTGTCTTCCACTGTGAAGACTGACTCAAAAAACCTGTTCAGCTCCTCCGCCATTTCCCCTACTCCTATTATTAAATCTCCCTTCTCATCTTCCAAAGGACCAATATTTACCTTAGCCACTCTTTTTTGTCTTATATATTTGTAGAAGCTTTTCCTATCTGCTTTTATGTTCTGAGCAAGTTTACTTTCATAGATAACCTTACTCTTCTTTATCGCTTTTTTAGTAGCTTTCTGTTGTCCCCTAAAGACTTCCCAGTCCTCTAGTGTCCCACTAAGTTTTGCCACTTTGTATGTTTTTTCCTTCAATTTGATACTGTCCCTCACCTCCTTAGATATCCATGGTCGATTTTTCCCCTTTCTACCGTCTTTCTCTTTTGTCGGTATGAACCTTTCCTGAACACTGTGAAAGATCGCTCGGAAGGTTCTCCACTGTTCCTCAACTGCTTCACCATGAAGTCTTTGCTCCCAGTCTACCTTAGCTAGTTCTTCTCTCATCCCATTGTAATCGCCTTTGTTTAAGCACAAAACAGTAGTGTTTGATTTTACCTTGTCATCCTCCAACTGTATTTTAAATTCCACCATATTGTGGTCGCTCCTCCCAAGAGGATCCCGAACTATGAGATCATTAATCAATCCTGCCTCATTACACACGACCAGATCTAGGACCACTTGTTCCCTTGTAGGTTCCATTACATACTGTTCCAGGAAATTATCCCGGGCACATTCTATAAACTCCTCCTCAAGGCTGCCTTTACCAACCTGGTTAAACCAATCGACATGCAGATTAAAATCTCCCATGATAACCGCTGTACCATTTCTACATGCATCCGTTATTTCTTTGCTTACTGCCTGCCCTACCATCCTGTTACTATTTGGTGGCCTATAGACTACTCCTATCAGTGACCTTTTCGCCTTACTATTCCTGATTTCCACCCAAATTGATTCAACCTTGTCCTCCATAGCACCAATATCATCCCTTACTATTGCCTGGATGCCATCCTTAAACAACAAAGCTACACCACCGCCCTTACCGTCCATTCTATCACCTGAGAGGGCAGAGTTTAAGGTCTTGTCCTGGCCTTTGAAAGCTAGGATAGAGGTGATGAGATTGAGGGTTTTAAAAGGGAGTTGGGGAACACCAGCAAACAGGAGAAGGCAACTTCTGCAGTCAGGAGGCCACTCTTTCAGCCCTGCTCTCTCAGATTGTCACATTGAACGTACAACTCCCCAATAGCAATCTATAAATAATAGATGGTTAAACAAAAACAGAGATGCGCTGATTACTTATGGTTAAAGCTGCTCCACAGTTGGAGTAGAATAAAATCCCAAGTACCTTTTAATATATGTGCAGTAAGATTTGTGATTGATGGAATAATATGTATACTGGTATTCAAGCAAGAATTAAAATGAGCTACAAAATCCTGGTGGATGCATGAGCCACTTTCAGTTTTCTAGTGCTGTGCGTTTCAGTCAGTCTGTCTCTCTTCATTGGTGTTAAATGAGATGGGAATGGAATTTGTTCCTTGGTAATTTTTAATCATTTTGCACATCATTGTCTGAATAGCTTCTGACACATAATTGTGTCACGCATCACGTTCCTTTGTAATCATTATTGTTTCCCTTGAGGAGTAACATTATGAAAACTAAAACTGCAAAGAGCTTACAGATTCGAGGGAAGGCAAGCAGAGAGTACTTGAAGTTCACAGATGAAAACAGGATAGTGGTATAGGTGTACACAATTAGGATGATTGGATGGATAACATTTTAATGTTTTGGGATAAGATTTGGGCTCCGACTTATCAATAGTGATGGTTTGTTTCCGTTTGTAGTTTATCTGATTGTAAGTCCCTTTCTCAATCTCTTCATTTCTTAAAGCTCATGCTCTATTTTTGGTTAGGTGACTGACATTTTGAGCCAGCCCTTTCGAGAACGTGAACAACAGCCCCGAAAAGCCTTCCTCTCTGATTTTTCCCTCATCCACCGTCTTCTTATGTCCATCAATTGCTCTCAACCACCTCCCTAACTCGAGGTAAAAAGCTTGTGGAGAAGATATCGGGGCTAATTCTTGTCTTTGGAACAGAGATTTAACTATACCAAGTGTTTGTGGGTTTGGAATGGAAAACAACCCCCAATTTCCCCTGGTTCCTGTGCCCATCTGCTCAGTGTCTCCTCAAACTGAGGTTGACGAACTAATAACATGAAGGGAGCAATCATAATCCCCGGTCACTGTTCATCGCAAAGTTCCTGAAGCTTATTTTGCTAAAAAGAA
This sequence comes from Scyliorhinus torazame, assembly GCF_047496885.1. Lineage (NCBI taxonomy): Eukaryota > Metazoa > Chordata > Chondrichthyes > Carcharhiniformes > Scyliorhinidae > Scyliorhinus > Scyliorhinus torazame. The sequence continues at coordinate 66,328,088 of NC_092725.1, forward strand.
GATTCCTTAAAAGAGAAATTTCTGGAAAATCTCAGCAGGTTTGGCAGCATCTGTAAGGAGAGAAAAAAAGCTAAGGTTTCGAGTCCAGGTGACCCTTTGTCAAAGCTAAAAGACATCGAAAGTGTGAGATATTTATACTGTAGGGAAACTAAAAGAGAAAATGCTGGAAAATCTCAGCAGGTTTAAGATTCCTTAAAATATGAGCTCATGAGAAAAAAAACTAAACAAAGAAATCACAACTTATAAAATAGAAAAGTACACATGGGTAAATAACTTGTGTATATTATATGAGCCATGGCCATTATGTCTAAAACTTGGCCTTTGATCAGTTTTGAGTTTGAAATCAATAGGACCACAAATAATCATTAAAATATTAAAAATAGTACCTATGTTTCTCATGGGTGGATGAAATTGAAAGCAAGAAAGGAGTATAACCCTGTTTTGCCCGAAAGCATACTGCCCTTTCAATGCATAGCTATTTTTTTGTCTCCACTGGCCATACCAAGCTGTATGGCTGTGAAATGAAATGTCCCAGTCGAGACAGACTTGGATGAAGCAGCCAAATGTTGTCTACTGACGGAATAGAGTTTCTTTGATTCACTTGGGAAATCAAGCTCCCAAGTAGGCAAAGTCAGGTTAAATGGACTCGGACCAGTGTGAATGTAAAGACTGGTTTAAGCGTAAAATAAGTTGGGGAAAATCTACCTATTGGCCCAGGAAGGTGAGCAGCCATGCTGCTCTCTGCAGTTTGTTTGTTTGTACGTCACAGTGCTCAAACTGTTGACATCAGATTACTGAGCAACTCAGTGGGTTCCTATTCTCGTTTTCACCTCTTTAGTGGGTTGAAAGGCACTTCCCTGCTGCCTGTCGGGGGATGTTGAGGTTGCTCAGTTCCCAATGGATAATGGTAAACAGCAGAAAACTAATTTGCACTAAATTGGTAGCCTTTATTCTTAAGAAAACAAAAAACAAATTGGTACTTGCATGGCAAGGGGTGGTTTCAATCTCAATGTTCCTAAACTTCAGGAATTCTGTGAGGAGCACATGAGGGATCCCCGGGGTCGTCACATCTCATGAGATATCACTGCATATATGCGAGTTATTTTGTTTAATGGTGTGCATATTAAATCCCCCCCCCTACCCCCACTTTTCCCAATGACTTTCAGGCCATTATGTTAGTTGTCACATTATACTAAATTTAGTTTCTTATTATTATTGTCAAAAGAAGGCTTACATTAACGCTGCAATGAAGTTACTGTGTAAGTCCCCTAGTCGCCACACTCCGGCGCCTGTTTGGGTACACAGAGGATGAATTCAGAATGTCCAATTCACCTAACAGCACGTCTTTCGGAACTTTTGGGAGGAAACTGGAGCACCCGGAGGAAACCCATGCAGACCCGGGGATAACGTGCAGACTCCATGCAGACAGTGACCCAAGCCGGGAATCTGGAATGACTACTTCAAGCTGATGGCTTTCAAGTTAGGACAAAGAGCGTGGGAGTCGGGTGAGGGGTCAGATCCTACGAGCGTATTAATATTTGCAGGAAATATCAAGAAAATAATTCCTTGTGAGGGCACAAGAGGGGATTGTACCCTGCTGAGTTGACAGGGAAGTACTTGTCTCTGGCCTCGGGTCAGATAAGACCATAAGACATAGGAGCAGAATTAGGCCACTCGGCCCATCGAGTCTGCTCAGTCATTCAATCATGGCTGATATTTTCTCATCCCCATTCTCCTGCCTTCTCCCCATAACCCCTGATCCCCTTATTAATCAAGAACCTATTTATCTCTATCTTAAAGACACTCAGTGATTTGGCCTCCACAGCCTTCTGCGGCAAAGAGTTCCACAGATTCACCACCCTCTGGCTGAAGACATTCTTCCTCATCTCTGTTTGATGGTGTCCTCTGCTTCTAGTTTTTCCTTCAAGTGGAAACGTCCTCTCCACGTCCACTCTATCCAGGCCTTGCAGTATCCTGTAAGTTTCAATAAGATCCCCCCCTCATCCTTCTAAACTCCAATGAGTACAGACCCAGAGTCCTCAAACGTTTCTCATACGACAAGTTATTCAGGGATCCTTCTTGTGAACCTCCTCTGGACCCTTTCCAAGGCCACCACATCCTTCCTTAGATACTGGGCCCAAAACTACTCACAATAAGTGAGTCTGCATGTTCTCCTCCAGGTGCTCCGGTTTCCACCCACAAGTGGAAAGACGTGCTATGAGGTGAATTGGACATTCTGAATTCATCCTGTGTTCCAATAAGTGATTCATTTTTCAATAAGAGCAAAATACTGCAGGTGCTGGAAATCTGAAATAAAAACAGAAAACGCTGGAGAGGCATAGTAGGTCTGGCAGCGCCTGTGGACTGAGGAACAGAGTCATACGGACTTGAAACGTTAACTCTGTTTCTCGCTCCACAGATGCTGCCAGCCTGCTGAATTTAGTTTTCAAACCGTTTCCCAATTATTTTTGTCTCTGTCTCTCTTCCCCATTCCATCTCCACCAGCAGTTGCTGGCTCACGCTGAGATCTAAGACCACGCACCTTGGTCATAAGCCAATAACCCAACCTCCGAACTCTTGAATAGTTTTGCAACATTGTATGAATATAAATTTATATAAAAGCAGAGATACCAGCGTACACTGGGTTTCTATAACTGTTGAAAGTTAGAACTTGTGCACAGATGAATCCTTGTTTCTTTCTTTTTGATTGTGTTCATTTGTTCATTGGCCACTTTACTGAACTTTAGTTTCAGGTGAAAGAGTCTATGAGCTGTTTCTCTCATAGAATGCTAGAATCCCCACAGTGCAGAAGAAGGCCATTTGGCCCATCGAGTCTGCACCGACCCTTCGAACGAGTCTCCGCCCATTTACAAGTGACCACCTCTCCTTAACCCCATAATCCCCTAACCTAACGCACATCCCTGGACATTAATTTAGCGTGGCCAATCCACCTAACCCGCACATCTTTGAACTGTGGGAGGAAACCCACACAGACACGGGGAGAACATACAAATTCCATGTAGCCAGTCACCCGAGGCCGGAATTGAACTAGGTCCCTGACGCTGTGAGGCAGCAGTGCTAACCATTGTGCAACCGTGCCGCCCCAATAGATCTGATAAATGCTGATGGACCTGCTGAGTATTTGCAGAGTCCTTTGTTCTCGTTTTAGTTTCAGCTTGCATTTCTCTCCAAAATGGAGTTTTCTGTTTTATAAAAAAAAAACCTTGTGCTCTACGTTTCCTGTTTTTAAACTCCATGACCCTTTTAGATTTCCTGTGCGGCCACCCACGGTAGTACCGACTTGTGTGGGGCCTTTCAGATTGTTGCATGGACATGCACCTTGGATGGAACTTTGAGGCGTGCTGCTTCGTGCAACAAGCTAACTTTTGAATATAGGTGCATCCTCTGGAGGGAGAGGGGTCTTCATTTCCACTTTGAATACGCTAACATCAGACCATAAACAATGCGAAGGGAACAATACGTTTGTATTGCAGGGTTTGACTGTCTGAGTACCACATATAATATTGCAAAGGCTGTATTGATTTTGCCCTTCAGGATGGATTGAAATGACTGCCTGAATCAGATTACTGTGAAACAAGAATGATGAATAGTGGCTGCTTTTATATTTTGAAGTCAGTCACATTCTATGAAGTTCATAGTAATCCATTGACCAGCAACTGGCTGTTGCGGTTATTACCAGTTAAGCTGATGGTAGCTCAAGGTAAATTTATGTGTTGTTCAGTTGTAAAAAGAACTTGTACAGAGCTCATAGTTATTCCATTAAGGCGAATAAAGAGAGAATGCTGATTAATAAAACTTTGGGAAAATGAGGTAAGTGAAATACAGTAGGGTTGACTTTATATTTGTCTTGCTGGAGTGACGGCCTAGCAAGTTTGGCTCTTCATATAGATCCGAATGTTCACAGAGCTCTATGCCTTTGACTGGCTCACTCACTGACCGGGTTAGCATCCAACCTTCGTAGGGTGTTGGGGGTCAGGCAGAAAGTGTGGGTCGTGCTCCTGCAAGTACAAGGGGTCTATAAGGGGTCAGCAACTGCTTGGATCAGTTTTCTGACCTGGTTTTCTATGCTTGAGTGATGTTGGGAAGCTGGTGTGGTGGTCTGAGTGGGTGTTCCTTTACTGGAGGTGGGCGAACGACAGAGTGGTGCCACTGCTCAGAATCGATTTCTCATGGTTTGGTTCCACCGTCGTGGGTAACCGTGGGTGCTGGTCCAGCTGCCAAGGGAATCGGGAGTCAGCAGATTGGATTTGGGAGGAAAGCATGCAATCCTCGAGATACCCCAGAAGATGTGGAAGGGGCCACGATTAGGATTTGTGCAGGAGTATCCCTTTTTATTTCATTAGTAGCCATTTGGTTAGAACTTGCATGTATGATTGTGGACTAGTCACCTATCCCTCTGTTCGCTTCCTATTAGTGAGCTGTCGTATCTTTCAGCCACTGTTATTTCACAATGTTTTCGGAGGACCCTATGAGTAGAGGGAGGAGATGTGTACATGGGTTACTGCTTTGCTATGGAGGAAAAGTAGCAATAGAATCAGATGTCCCTTGGAATTTTTGGGGAATGGCAGGATCCAAGATACAGTTCAGATATATAATGAATACGTAACTTGCTTACTCTGCAAGTTGGTATCTTTCTGCCCATCCAACTTGCAAGCTAGTACCTGCCGACAAGAACATCCTGAGCTGGCCGCTGCAAAGCAGTTTCTCATTTGTTAATGTCCGAGTTGTACCGGACTCTGCAGTCACTCACGACCAGTGCCTCTGAACATCTCTACCATGTCGTGGTGGAAAGGACTGATCGGCCAAATGGCTTTTTTGGATTGATACAGGCTTCAGTTAGTCACCCTGCTGGTATTCTGGGATGTGCAGAGGAAAGGATGTGCAGTGCGGTGAAAGAAGAGGACATACTATCGTGCAACCAAATATTATTCGGTTGGAAGACATTGGGCATAGCTTTAAATCACTGCATTTCCTGCATTGCAACTGTGACTATGCTTCAGAAGTACTTCATTGGCTGTAAAGCGCTTTGAGACACCCGATGGTCATAAAAACTGCTATATAAATCCAGATCTTCCTGTCCCACCCAAAACCCCTCCACTTATACAGGGTTAAAATTAGGCCCATGGCCTCAGACAGTGACTGCTTGGAGCAGTGTCACCCAGTACTTATGTTTGCAGATTGGAAACTTGGATAAACCCTACTTGTTGGGGAACCACTGCGTGTATGTCCTTGGATTATTCCCTGCCCGGAGACTTGCGGAGAGACAATTATCAAGGTCTGGAAACTACTCTGGCTGCTTGCAAGCACTAAGGTCTTGAAAATGTCCGGCGTAAACTGGACGTACTGATGATGATTTGATTCAAGCAGATAAGATTCTGAGGGGTCTTGACCGGGTGAATGTGGGGAGAATGCTTCCACTTGTGGGAGAATCTAGTACTCCTGTCCTCCATTATCAAGTAGTTGACATTGCGACCTGAGAGCCAGTTGCATTCATTGACAGATTGGAAAATGCAAGGAAGGAAATGGTCAGGTTCATCACACACCTTCCTCCTCACAAGCACAGCAACAACGCGGCCAGCTCTAACCCATCTCATTGGTCTGGTGAGCCCAGCTGAACAACCCAGGTCAGGAAGCAGATTTGGGACTGTACAGTCTGTATGGGTCAGTCCTAGTTCGAGATGTTTATTTCACAATAGTTACAAATTTGAAATCTGCACTAGATATTATTTTGAGTTCGGTGTCTTCCTGTTAAGTGGACACCACTTGCAATTGGGAGTTATTCCTTGATTTCCTAATATCTGGTTATACAAAAGCATGACCTGGGGTTTGTATCATTGAAAATCTCTTGTTACATGAACTGGTCATGGTAACCTCACATTTTCCATCATGTCTGTTTTGCCTATCTTCTTAACACCGAGCTGATGAAAGACTGTAATGACACAAGTCCAAATAACTGATTTATTATTCACGATCGAGAGAACAGAGAAAGTCATGACAAATTTCATCTTGTCTCCTGGCATTCCTTGTAACATACTGTATCAAAGCATGGCAGACTGTACATAAAAATTATTATGTAGCTTAAAAGATTAATTCTCAGCCCAGTGGTGGCAAACCAAAATAGAAAATATCTGACACTTAAAGGATATTTAGGGCCAAATCACGCTTTTTTGTCTCTTTTTTACTGCTCGTTAATATATTTATTTTCTTGTGTTTACCAGCAGACATGATGTGCACCTGCGGACATCACTACTAGTTGATGTCTTTATTTAATTATCAGCCCTGATGGAGAAGGCAGTTTACCTCTTCTGCATCATTGTCACTGCTGTTTTTAAATTCTATTTACTCTGTCCCTACCTTAGTCGTAAAGTCCAGCCGAATCGGACATTAAACTTGATTATGAGGATAATGGTTTCACAGGCCCTTGGAAACACCGTTTGGTAGATGCTGTTGTCCCTCTACTAATGATAACATCGGGAACTAGGGTGAATGGTTGCCAGCGGTTTGGTAATCCCATCTGCGCATTCTGTTCCTCAAACCTTACCTGCTTAGAGAGAGAGGTTTGGAAGAATGCCATGTATTTGTTTTATATTTGGCTATTAACAGCAGTGGGTTATGGTGAAAGATTCAACCAACGCCTTTGAAAGTTGATAGATCAAAATGGCACTCTGTCCAAGGTACTGAACTGCTCAAAGTCATTCATGGCAAGCAGGAATGATCGGAACCTGGAAGATGATAAGAGATCGTTGGATGCCTGTAGTGGCACAGACCGAGTAAATTGGCTGAGATTGCACTGCATCAGCTATGCTTCACCATTGGAATTATCTTCTGAAATCAGAGTGGTGCTGCCTCTCTCGATTTCTTCGCTTGTGGTCGACTTGAGAGTTGATGCAAAACTGCCTGTGAGCATAATTGTACTGCTGTTGGACAACAGCTGAGCAAATTATAGCTTCCACCTGTCTTGAAGTTTACTAGTTCACATAAAAATATAAACTATTAACTATTTAATGAGAACATGACACCAGCTGATTAATGCTCGCTGTATTAAACCTTTATTTGATTTGCAAATTGCTGAGGGCTAATGGTGGAAGTGCTAATGCATCAGTAAAAATGATTTGTTTGTTTCCCCGGGCAGAACACAGTGAAGGACAACAGTGATCCTAATACAAAGAGAGTCTCTGTAGTATCATTCACTGTGAAAGTTATTTGCTGTCTTGTGATTACCTTCATTTGTTTCCAGAGAGACTGCTCATGCGGCTCACTCACTCAGTGGTATGCCTACAAGCGCAAAACAAACCAATTGAAGTGTTTTTGTTACATCTTCCAACTGATGTTTTTATTTTTCTGCGTTAATTTTTTTTTTCCTTTTGCATATTCGAGATCCTTGCACTTATCAAGTCTTGCATTGGTTCGGCTCTTGCAAGGTTAGTTATTATTTCTATGAGCAGCCTCGCCTTTGATTCACTTTGCACTATTGGGGAAAACAGTGCTGATGAACTTCTGATCTACATTTTGTTCAAATTGCTCTCAATGGCACTCCGATCAAGTAAAAGGATGAATCGCGCCAAGATTACCTCAGTAACTCTGCATATCTTTTGGTCGGTTTCTGTTTGTGGTGCATCTTGGTACTGAATCATCCAGTTAATCAAACAAGCTACTCCAGTGTAACAACAGCAGCTTGCATTTAAATAGCACCTTTAATGTAGTAAAACATCTTGAGGTACTTCAGGTTTAGCGTAGGAATTCCAGAGTTCAGAGCCCAGATATTTGAAGACACAGCTGCTGATGGTGAAGCAAAGCAAGCGGACATGTTCAGAGGTGGAGAGCGCCGAGATTCCGGGGAATTATAGGGCTGAAGGTTACAAAGATAGAGATGGATGACATTATGGAAGGATGTGAATTTTAAGATCGTGACATTACCAAACCAGGAGCCAATGTAGGTCAGCGAGCATAAAGTCTTGGTGCAAGTTGAGATGCGGGCAGAATAGTTTTGGAATGAGTGTAAATTTATATAAGAATATTGTAACGATTGGGCTTGGGTAACAATAGCATAGCTGAGGACTTCAGCAGCAGCTAAGTGGAGGTAGGAGGAGAGGCAGATTGTATTCCAGAGTTCGAAGGAGAGCAGTCTTTGTGCTGGAGAGCAACTGAAGTTGGAAGCTCAGTTCCGGGCCTCACAAGATACTGAGGCTGCAAATGATATGAAACAAAAAGAGAAAATCTAGAAAACACTTGGCATCTTTCGAGAGGAAAAGAGTTAACATTTCTGATCGAAAACAATTCCGAACATTTAACCCCAAACCATAAATCTAATTCTATCTCCACAGCTTCTCCCTGACCTGCTGAATTTTTCAAGCATTTTCTCTTATTTCAGACCTACAGTGTCCACAGTATTCCACTCTTGCTAACACTCCTCTTCAGTTTGAGCCAGTGGCCAAAGGAGTGTGGGGTATCGACTAGCTACTGTGCCATTTTGTTTTTTTTCCTAATTATTGTTTCGGTAACTTCAAGGTTTTGACAAACGTATGGAACTTATTTTCCCTATCCTTCAATTACAAAACTTTTTTAAAAATATGTCCGACATTAATACTGATTGGGCAACCCCCCCCCAGCTGAACAATCCTGATTGTGCTAAGAATTACCTGAAAACCAATTTAAGACAGTCAGTCAGGCTCGCAGTGTGGCTGGCCTGCGTATGATAGAAGCCACAAATATTCAGACACAGGGTCCTGGCATTTGCAGATAAAAGGAACATGTACATACCTTACTCCTTTCTCAATTAAACAATAGCTTAGGGAACAGCTATTTCCTGGTTCAATCCCTAGAGCATTGCCTTGATCGATCAGAGTCACCCTACCGCTTTGAATTTGAACAAAGCCGGGAAGTTAACTGTTCCGTGCTGCATTCTCCATGGTCTCCACCAATCAGCATCAGCACTCTCTTCTTGTACAGTGTCAATTGTTGTTGCCCTGTCACTGTTGACAATTTTTTGCAGGCTATCCCGATGGATGCAAGACGAAAGGCTTTGATAGATTGTCCCCTTTTTCAGCAATATCCTGAGATAAGTGCTTCCACGAGACGGAACAGGAACTCTGCTCTAATATTGGGAGTTGTAACATAACCAAAGTAACTTGAAAATCTTCTGTAGACTTTCAGCAAAGTATGAGCTAAATCTCATCACAGTTTGAATCCCTTTGGAAAAATTGATCACTTTGGTACAATTCTAAGCAGCGCTGTTTTAAGTGTTTCTTTTAATGCTCCCAAGATATCCCTGAATCCGGGCCAAGTAAAACAAGCAGACAGATGTTGTATTGTTTAGGGAAACATCATAAAGCATCTCAAGGTATCCAAAGCCATAAAACCACTATAGAGATTGCTACAAACTGAAATAATTCAAAAATTATTTCCATAGACTTCCAATGTCTTGGTCCTTGTGTGCATTTCACATTCATTGATATAAAATGCATAGATTTGCAGCAGCCCCTTATTGCACATTGCAAAAGAAAGATGTTGCTGATTTACTTTACACTTGAGCAGTGGTTCATTTTCATTCGTATACCCAAATGTAGACATGTCTTGAAGAATCTTTCCGCTTAGCCTTAATCACAATTGGAGTCTGAGCTGAATTGCGGGATGGAAGCCTCAATCTGTTTCTTGTTGTGTTTGGGGTCTAGATAAGGTACTTTGGCGTTTGCCTACATTCCCTAAGTAAGCTACTCAAGACTGTAGTTTGTAAAAACAAAAGTTAAAAAATTACTTATTCACAGCTCTATGTACATCCTAGGAACTCTGCATGAGATTTGACTTCTCCTCCCTCCAAATCTCTGTTTCTTAGTCATGGGTCATTACATCCGCATTTAGCACTGCTGCCTCACGGCGCCGAGGACTCAGATTCGATCCTGGCCCCGGATCATTGTCCGTGTGGAGTTTGCACATTCTCTCCGTGTCTGCGTGGGTCTCACCCCCACAACTCAAAGATGTGCAGGATAGGTGAATTGGCCATTCTATATTGCCCCTTAATTGGGAAAAAAAATTGGATACTCTGATGTTAACCCTTTACAGAACCCACTATCTGATACTGAGGTGAGAATGTTACTGAGTTAACAATTCCAGCTCTATTTTAACCCTGCTCCGATTTTTGGCAGGTGAGTAATGTTGTGTTCGCAACAATTCTGCTGATCCAGAAATGAGGCCTTGCCAATTTTAATGCCCAAGCCTCATTTAAATTTTATTGATAAAGCTTACGCCCGTTCCAGAAACTGTGGAGCGCTGTGTGGAGCCAGAGATTGCTGGCTGAGATTTGGATAGAATCAGCTGTCAGGATTGTTCAGTGCCGAGAAGGTTAACCTTTCCTTGTGGGGTCCTTAAGAACAGTCATGCTCTTCCCTGCTTCACAAGTAAAGTCAAAGTGTTATGTGTCAACCTTTTGAGACCTCTTCTGGCCCACAATTGAATTCCAGGCATGATCGGCCTGGCTTCACACTCAGGCTGCTGAGTTAAAATGGCCGACAGGTCCCAATGACATCACAGGGGCCCACTCGGCATATTTCAACAAGGGTTTCGTTGATTTTGGGTGAGTGACTGGGTCACTCAGAAACCTGAGTGGATGGTGCGGTCCGCGGGATCTGAGGGTAAGTAACCTGAGTGATTTTAACTGCCAACCTCAACTATTTTCACTGTTGATTAGAGTTAAAATTACCCCCTTGAAATTTAGCCATCTTTTATCTTTACAATAGTTGAATTTGTTTTTTCCTTTTCTATTATGCTTTCCATGGTTGATTTTGAAGATGAGTAAAGTGTCCAAGCGAATTAGGTTTTCTTTGGCTCCAGACCTGACAGTTCAGCTGTACTAAAGTCCAAAGACTGAAGGTTGACAATGTTGTGTCATTCAGCACAACCAGGTCAAAATTGGGTCAAAACAAGTAGGCCTGTCAAACAGACAAGTAGGTTCACCAGTGACCCGAGCAGGCATGTGAATTCATCAATAGCATGCCAAAAGGTTGAATTGTAATGGGTGGGAAAGAGGCAACGTTGTTGGATCAGGGCCAGAAAGAGTCGCTAGTATTGTGGAATTTTGAATTGCCAAAGAATTCAACTTTAGTTCCACCATAGAGATACTGGCCTCCTTCAGAATCGGGTCTAATGACAGACAGCCTTTGAAATGATTTGGCAGCTGGCCAAGAACGGCAGGTTTTCACACGGTATGCAGTGTGATGCCAGCCTAATTCATTTTTACTACTGAAGTGTGCAGACATGCACTGGCATAGTGAAGGGAATAATTGCCCTCATAGTGTGTTAGTAATTAAGCACAGTATTTGGAAAACAAAAATGAAGCAGGATATTTAGATGAGGAAGAATTTTATTTAACTCTCACGGTCGAGGACTTCTTGCTTCCTGATGGGCGAAGTTCGAATTACCTATTGTGCCATCTTTAAAGATACTGTCGAAATCAAAATGTACTTGGCCAGAGTTTATTTGGTTGAGGCAGCAGAACCACCATAACGTGGCAGTAACTAGGCATTTGGAGACAAGAGTGTAAGGATAATGGGTATGCATTTGAATAATAAGAAACTGATCAGCAGTGTCCCATAATGGTCTGTGCTTGAACCTCAACTGTCCACTCTATCTCTGATGACTTGGTAACACAAGAGCCAAATATCCAGATGTTCCAATGACACAGTAAGTCGTATGAATGATGGCCATAAATTTACAAAGCAGTATCGATAAATGTGAGTGGGCAGAACTGTGGCTAATGGGGTTCAGTGCATCTAAGTGTGAGGTCATCCATGTTAGACCAGATAGGATAGATCTGAGTATTAATTTAAATGGTGTAAAGCATAGAAAAATGGAGGTCCAAAGAGGTTTTGAGGTCCATGTATCCAGATCATTAAACTGTGGTCATCGGATACAAAAAAGCAATAAGGCCAATGAAATGTTAGCCTTTATAACCAGCTGGCTCGAATATAAAGAGAAGGAAGTTTTGGAAAAGCTATACAAAGTCACGATTAGACCGCACCTAGCGTATCATGTACAGTTCTGGACATTGCACCTCAGAAAGAATATATAGCCTTGTAACAAGGAGAGATAACATAGCCTGGACTTGCATTCCCTGGCATATATAAGGTTAAGAGGTGATTGGATTGAGGTTTTTGGGACATTGAAAGGAATTGGTAAGGTGAATAGCATCCTTTACTGCATGGGGAGTTTAGGACCGGGCAGCACAACTGTTAAACTAGATCCAGGCCATTCAGAAGAGAAGTTAGGAAACACTTTTCAGGCAAATATTGAGAGAAATGTGGGAGAACACATATGGACAAATGAGCAAACAGACCACAGCATAGGAAGCTATTCAAGTCGGGGAATACATAGGAATGCCGGAGTAGTAGGGAAAAGTATAGTCAGTGGGACAGACACAATTCTCTAGCTGAGAGCAAGAGTCCAGAAGACTGTTTCTTTCTCGGTGCCAGGGTCCAGGGCACCTACTCTCGGCTGGACTGGAACTTGCAGTGAGAGGGGGAAGGATCCAGTTGTTGTATTATAAGTGAGAAACAACTACACTGGTAGGACTGGGGAAGAGGTTCTGCTTCAGGAATATGAGCAGCTAGAGCTAGGTTAACATGCACAACTTAAAATGTGGTAATTTCTGGATCATTACCTCAGCCAAGAGCAAATTGGCATAGGTTAATTAAGATTAGAGATTTTAATATGTGGCTCAGACATCTCTGAGAAATGGGTTTTGATTCATGAGGCACTGGCATCAGTACTAGTGAAAGTTAGGAGCTGGACCATTGGGACATCTTCACCTGAACCATACTGTGACCAGTGTCGTTGCGAGTCCTAAAACTATGGCGATAGAGAGAGCTTTAAACTCTCAGGGGCTGGTTTAGCACAGTGGGCTAAGAAAGCTGGCTTGTAATGCAGACAAGACCAGCAGGGCGGGTTCAATTCCTGTTCCAGCCTCCCCGAACAGGCGCCGGAATGTGGCGACTAGGGGCTTTTCACAGTAACTTCATTAAAGCCTACTTGTGACAATAAATGATTATTATATAGTGGGATGCAATAAATTCTAACAGATTCAAAAACCACCTTGTTACCAGACACCTGAATGCCCTCTTATGAATTGAACTGATCTCTCCACGCATCTTCCGTACTGTGTTGCACTCCGTATGCTTCACCAGATGTCTGTGTCTAAGTATTTACATTGTGTATTTATCTTACGTCCTATGTTTGTCATGCATGGAGCGATCTGCCTGGACTGTATGCAGAACAATACACGTGAAAATAAATCTAAATCTTAAGAGATAGGACAAGGCAAGAGAGCAAGGAGCAATACGAATAATCAGAGTGTAGCAGGAAGGTACAGAACATACCAACTTACGAATGTACAGAAGGTAAGGCTAGAGGTGGAAAAAATAGTAAAAAGACAGATCTAGGCTCTGTATTTGAGTGTGCACAGCATTTGTACCAAAGCAGATGAAATGTCAACTTAAGTTGAAATAAATATGTATGATCTGATAGACATTACATCGACATGGCTGCAGGATGACAAAGACTGGGTCCTGAATATTTAAATAGTGTGACATTTAGGAAGGAGCGGAAGCAAGGAGAAGGTAGACGAGTAACTCTGTTAATGAAGAATGACATTAGTACAATAGAGAGAGAGAGGTGGCTTTAGTTCTAAAGATCAGGATGTAGAAGCAGTTTGGAAAGAGGGGTTCTAGAGCCCCCTAACAGTAACCACACTGTCAGATGGGTTATACTGGAAAAAATAATGAAGACTTGTGAGAAGGATACGGCGATAATCATGGGTGATTTTAATCAACAAACAGATTGGATGAATCAGATTGGCAAAGGGAGCCCGGAAGAAAAGTTCAATTACTGTTTCCAGGATAGTTTCTTCGACCAGCACGTTCTTGAGTCAATCAGGGAGCAGGCAATTCTAGATCTTATAACGTGCAGCGATTCAGATTTAATTAATTATCTCATACTAAAGGTAACAATGTTCATAAAGTGATTGAAATTCACATTCAATTTGAGACAAAGACGAGTGGGTCTAAGGCCCTCAAGCTTTAAACTTGCATAGCTCAATAATGGGGATATGAAGACAGAGTTAGTTAAAATGAACTTGAAATTTAGGTTCAGGGATAGGTCAGCTGAAACGCAGTGGCAAATATTGATGTAGATACTTCAAAGATACATTGCCGTAAAAAAAAAAGACACCGGGGAAGGAGCGTTAGTGATGATTAGTGGTAGGTCAGAAGATTGGACAGAATATGAAAAACAGCAAAGAATGACTAAAAATATGAGGGAGAAATTTGAATATGAGAGAAAAGCTAGTTAGAAATATAAAAACAGATGGCAAGCATTTCTACAGGTATTTAAAAGGTTAGAGTAAATAAAGTGAGTGGTCCTCTAGAGGGTGTCTGGGGAATTAATAATGGAAAATAAGGAAATGGCAGATGAATTGAACAGATATTTTGCATCTGTCTTCACTGTAAAACAAACAAATAACATCCTGGGAATAATTGTAAATCAAGAGGTGAAAGAGAGGGAGGAATTTAAAACAGTTACGGTCACCAGGGAAAGGGTACTGAGAAAATAATATAAAGCTGACAAATCCCAGGTCCTGATGGACTTCATCCTAGGGTCTTAAAAGAAGTGACTGCTGAGATAATAAATGCATTGGTTTTAATTTTCCAAAACTCCCTAGACTCTGGCAAGGTCCCATCAAATTGAAAAATAATTCCTCTATTCAAGACTGGAGGGAGACAGAAGACTAGCCTAACTTCTGTTATAGTGCAAATGCTGGTATATTTTAATAAGGAGATTAAAGCAGGCACTTCGAAAATCTCAATGCAATCAAGCAGAGTCAACATTGTTTTCGGGGGTGAAAAGGAAATTGTGCTTGACTAATTTATGAAAGTTCTTTGTGGAAGTAAAAACTAATGTGGATAAAGGGGATGCTGTAGATGTGGTGCATTTAGATTCAGAAGTCACTTGACAAACTGGCACATCAAAGATTACTATATGAAATAAATGCTCATGGTATAGGGAGTATCATACCTGCATCAAATGAGGTTTAGTTGGCTAACAGGGAATGATAGCGCATAGCCTCCTTCTGCACTGTAGGGATTCTATGATAAATGTGCCATTTTAAGGTTGGCAAGATGTAATGAGTACAGTGCCACAGCAAACAGTGGCGGGACAGCAACTATTTAAAATTTTAAAAATTTATACCAATGATTAGGATGAAAGAATAAAATGTATGATTGCTAAATATTTTAATGACACATAAGCCAGTAGGAGATTACGTTATGAAGAACACAAGACACAAGTGCATGAGTGGGCCATATAATAAATTGAGTCTTTTGCACCATTCATTACCAGCATGGCCTGCCCTGGGCTTTTTCGCTCCTGCTCCCTTCATCCACTAAGACACCAAAAAGCTGTCTATCTCAGCTTTAAATGTATTCAGCGATGGAGCAATCACAACCCACTGGGATAGAGAATTCCAAAGATTCACAGCCCTTTGAGTGAAGTATTTTTTCCCCATCTCGGTCCTAAATTATTTACCCATTTTCCTGAGACTGTGGCCCCAGATTTTAGATTCCTCAACCAGAAAAAAACAACCTCTCGGCCTCCACCCTTGCCAGCCCCTTCTGAATTCTGAGGGTTCAGAGAATATAAAACTCAATTTACTCCGTCTCTCATCCAAGGACAACCCCGTCAGCCCAGGGACCAATTTAGTAAACTTTCACTCTACCACCTCCAATGCAAGTATATCATTTCTTAAATGTGAGGACTAAGCGTTGCAGATGTGGTCTCACCAAAACCCTGTATAATTGTAGCAAAACATCCTTATTCTTGTATTCCATTCACATTGCAATAAAAGCCAACATGCCATCTGCTTTGCTAACTGCTTGCTGCACTTGTATGCTAACTTCGTGTTTTCTTGTAGGAGCACATCCAAGTCTCTTTGAATATCAACACATACAAGTTTCACACGTTTTATAAAAATAATATACTTTTCTATTCTCACGACCAGTGTGAATATTTTCACATTTCCCTACATTATACTCCCATCTGCCTACTTGCTGCCCACTCTTAACTCTTAACCTGTCTATTTCTCTTCCCAGCCTCTCTGTGTCCATCCCACAGTGTACCTTTCCACCTAGTTTGGCAGCATAATTTTTTATCCTATTCTGCCTCTTCATCTAAGTCGCTAATATAGGTTGTGAAGAGCTGAGACTCTAGCACTGATCCTTGTGCCAACTTGAAAAAGCCCCATATAATGCCCACATTTTGCTTTCTATACTTTCCCCAACTCCATGAGCCCTTATCTTGTCTATTAAACTTTTGTGTGGCCGCTTATCAAATGTTGTTAAGAAGTTTAGGTATACGAGGAGAATTTGCTGGAAATTTTGAAAGGCATCAGGATAGATAAGTCCCCTGGGCCAGACAGGGTATACCCAAGGTTAGTATTGGAAGCGAGGGAGGAGATTGCTGCGCCATTGGTGATGACTTTTGTGTCCTCACTCTCCACTGGAGTAGTAACGGATGATTGGAGAGAGGCGAATGTTGTTCCCCTGTTCAAGAAAGGGAATAGGGAAACCCCTGGGAATTACAGACCCATCAGTCTTACATCTGTAGTGAGCAAAATACTGGAAAGGATTCTGAGAAATATTATTATTTAGAAAAACATAGTTTGATTAAAGATAGTCAGCATGGCTTTGTTAGGGGCAGGTCATGCCTCACAAGTCTCATTGAATTCTTTGAGAATGTGACGAGATACATTGATGAAGGTCGGGCAGTGGATGTGGTTATAAACAGATTTCAGTAAGGCATTTGATAAGGTTCCCCATGGTAGGCTCATTCAGAAAGTCAAGGGGCTTTGGCTACAGGGAAATGTGGCTGTCTGGATACAGAATTGGCTGCCGAAATGGCTGTGAGTGGTAGTGGATGGAAAATATTCCGCCGGTAGATTGGTGACCAGTGGTGTCCCGCAGGGATCTATTCTGGGATCTCGGCTCTTTGTGTTTTTTACAATTGACTTGGATGAGGAAGTGGACGGGTGGGTTAGTAAGTTTGCCGATGACACGAAGGTTGGTGGAGTTGTAGATAGCATTGAGGGCTGTTGCAATTTACAACATGACATTGACAGGACGCAGAGCTGGGCTGAGAAGTGGCAGATGAAATTGAACCTAGATAAATGTGAAGTGATTCATTTTGGAATGTCAAATTTGAATGCTGAATGCAGGGTGAAAGGCAGGATTCTTGGAAGTGTGGAGGAACAGTGGGATTTTGGGGTCCACGAACATAGATCCCCAAAGTGGCCACCCAGGTTGATAGGGTTGTTAAGAAGGCATGTGGTGTGTTGGCTTTCATTAACAGGGGGATTGAGTTTAAGAGCCGCAAGGTTTTGCTGTAGCTTCACAAAACCCTGGTTAGACCACACTTGGAATATTGTGTCCGGTTCTGGTCGCCTCATTATAGGAAGGATGTGGATGATTTGGAGAGGGTGCAGAGGAGATTTACCAGGATGCTGCCTGGACTAGAGGGCATGTCTTATGAAGAAAGGTTGAGGGAGCTGGGGCTTTTCTCACTGGAGCGAAGAAGGAAGAGACGTGACTTGATAGAGGTGTACAAGTTGATGAGAGGCATGGATAGAGTCGATAGCCAGAGACTTTTCCCCAGGGCAGAGATGGCTGTCATGAGTGGACATAATTTTAAGGTGATTGGAGGAAGGTATAGTGGAGATGTCAGAGGTAGGTTCTTTACACAGAGAATGGTGTGTGTGGAATGCACTGCAACGGAGGTTGTAGAGTCATTAGGGACATTTTAGCGACTCTAAACTCACATGGACAGCAGTAAATTGAAGGGGTGTAGGTTTGGTTGATCTTAGATTTGGATAAATGGTCGGCACAACATTGTGGGCCGAAGGGCCTGTGCTGTACTGTTCTATGTTCTATATACATCTACTGGTTACCCTTTATTTACCCTCCTGGTTACACCTCCAAAACGTTCCTGGAGTGAAACCATGTTGACTTGTTCTAATGGTACCATGGTTTTCTAAATGCATTGTTCAGATTTTATTAATGATAAATTCCAGCATTTCCCCAACAACTTATGTTAACCTAGCTGGCTTGTAAATCACTGATTTCTCTCTCCCTCCTTTCTTGAAACATGGTGTAACATCTGCCAACTTCTAATCTACTAAGACATTTCCTGAATATAAGGAGTGTGCAACAGGACATAAATATGCTAAGTATCTGGGCAAAAAATTGGCAGATAAATATAATGTGGGAAAATGTAATCTTGTCCGCTTTGGCAGGAAGAATAGAAAAGCAGCATATTACATAATCAGAAAGAGATTGCAGAACTCTGCAGTACAGAGGGATTTGGCTGCCCTGGTATATGAATCACAAGCAGTTAGTATGCTGCTACAAGAAGTGATCAGGAAGGCAAACTGAATGGTGTTTATTGCAATGGGAATGGAATATAAAAGTCGGCCAGTTTTGCTATAGTTCCACAGGACATTGATGGACCATATCGAGAGTACTGTGTACAGTTTTGGCCTCCTGCATTCGAAGCAGTTAGAGATGTTTGGCTTGACTGATTTCTGGACTGAAGGAGTTGTCATATGAGGAAAGGTTGGAGAAGTTGTCTGGTATCCATTTGCAGTTTCGAAGATTGAGAGTTGATGTTATTGAAATGTATTGGTTTCCAAGAGGACTTGAAAAGATGGATGCTTAAAAATGTTTCTCCTGTGGGAGAAGCTAGAATTAGGGGACGCAGTTTAGAAATAAGGGATCGTCCATTTGAAATGGGAGATGAGGAGAATTATATATTTTCTCCGAGGGTTGTTAGTATGTGGAATTTCATCCTCTCTATCCCGTCCCCCGACGGAGAACAGTGGAGATGCTGAATCATTGAATATTTTTAAGGCTGAGTTTGATAGATTCTTGGCTGACTAGGGAGTCGAGGGATATACGTAGACATGAAAGTAGAGGCCACAATCTGATCAGTCATGATCTCATCGAATGGCACAGCAGGCTTGAGGGGCCGAATGGCATACTGCTCCTAATTTCATATGTTCGTATATACGTACAAACAAGCTCAATGTTGCAACATTATGTTGGGTAGTTGTGTGTACGTAAGTGTACTTGTGTATGATCTTAGTCATTTCAAGCGTGAGGTACCCTGATGGAGTCTTGTTAGTGGAATGCAATGGCATTACCTTCACTGAATCGCCCACTATCAACATCATGGGGTTACCATTGACCATAAACTCAACTCGACTGCCCATATAAATACTGTGGTGACAAGAGCAGGTTGGAGGCTTGGAATCCTGCAACGAGTAACTCACCACCTGACTCCCAAAGCCTACCCACAATCTACAAGGCATGAGTCAGGAATGTAATGGAATACTCCCCACTTGCCTGGATGATTGCAGCTCCAACAACATGCAAGAAGCTCAATATCATCCAGGACAAAGCAGCCTGCTTTTTTGCTACCCCTTCCACCACAAACATTGACACACTCCACCACCGATGCACCGTAGCAGCAGTGTGTGCCATCTTCAAGATGCACTGCAGGAACTCTCCAATGCTCCTGAGACAGCACCTCCCAAACCCACGACCACTGCAATTTTGGAGGACAAAGGCAGCAGATACATTGGAACACCACCACCTGGTAGTTCCTCTCCAAGCCATTCACCATTCTGATTTGGAAATATATCGCCAGTCCTTCCCTGTCCGTGGGTCAAAAATGTGGACCTCCCTCCCTAACACCATTGTAGTTGTACCTACGACACATGGATTGTAGTGGTTCACCTTCTCAAGGGCAATTAGGGATGGTGCCATGTGAGTGGCCCTTGAAGAAATGTTTTTGTCTTATCACATGGCTTCAGTGATATCATTGTGTGGGTGGAGTTGGGCTGAGTTTACTTTCGCTTTTGACTTTTTCTTTTGCTTTGAGTTTGGACTGGTTTGTACTGCACAGGTTGAAAGAAGGGCTTCTCTATCTTCATTTTAAAAGCTGTTTCCAGACTGCTTGATAACTTAGAGATAATTGCTTTCTGGAAGGAATTCAAACCTGCTGTTTGGAAAGGAAACAAGAATATCAATACCAAGTCTTATACCAGTAAAAGTGCCATATGATGGGCCACGCCTTTGAAAAAGGGGTTCTGGTTTTTACTTGTTATTAAATTAGAACAGTAAAGGGGGGATTCATTAACGGTTATACATAGATTACTGTTGCTGTGTGGGGTATTTATGTTTGTAGTTGATAAAAAGTTTTGCATGTGTGTGTTTATACAAATGTTAACTATAGTCGTAGAATAAAATTTGTTTTTTGATTAAAAGCGCCTGAGAATGCTGTTGAATAACACCTGAAAGGCAGGCTCTTGTGCTCATCATAACCAAATTCAATAAGCATTTGTAGGTCAGGTGAACTCCATGATATACTTTGGAGATTTCTAAACCCTGGCCCAAAACAATGTTGATCTTACTCACGATGTCCACATCACTCAAATGAGTTTCGAAAAACGGATATCAGGAAAATAAGCTCTCAAAGCTTTAGCACTGTGTCCGCTATCATGGCCGCACCTGGAGAGGCTTTGTACCAGGACACTTACCTGACAAAACTAGTATTTCAGTCTTTTTGTACTCCATATTGTGTACAGTATTGAACAATACAGGAGCATCTAAAATTGGGCTGTATTGCAAAAGGATGTGCACGGGAAGTTGAGAAATCTTAATGTTGTTATGGGCCAGGGTTTAGAGAACCCCAAAGTGTATCATGGAGTTCACCTGACCCACAACTTTTAATAGATTGTGGTATGGGGAGCACACGGCCCACTCTACAGATATGGTACAGCAGAAATGGAAAAGTATTTTTAAAGCAAAACAATGTTTATTCGATGAACTCAAATTAACCTTTTTAAAACATACTGTGAACATCTTAGCAACCATTAATTCAAATACAACCCCCAAAGAATACAACACTAAGTAATCCTTTAAGCTTTCCTTTTAACACCCATAAGACTTAAAACACCTTTTACCAGAAGCACATCAGGTTAAAGTCCTGTTATTAGTTTTAAATCACCAGGATCGATTTACTGTCTTTAGATTACAGAGAGAGACTCTAATACACCTTCTGGCTGTGACTGCAGCTATCCAGCTCTGAAAACGAAACTAAAACACACCCTGCAGCAAACAGCCTAAAACAAAAGTAAAAAGCTGACAGCCCACCAACTCTCTGACATCACTGCAGTAATAAACACCCATTTCTTAAAGGTACACTCACTACAGATACTTATATACACACCCATTTATAAACACCCATTTCTTAAACGTACTCTCACATGACAATGTTTAATTTAAAAATCACAGTACTGTTTAATATATGAAGTTATGGATATAATTGATCCCATGAGGTCTAATGTCTGATGAGGTATTGGGTACATATGTGAAGCAGTAAGCAGTTAACACCGGAGGATAGGCACTATTATGTTAAGCTGTCATTTAGAAGTAGACACCAAAACCCTGGGTATTAAAATTCAAAAGGTTAATCTAATGACTACCCGCTGTTCTTCTTCAGAAAGTGGAAATTAATTTATTCTGGGACCAGCTTTCCGTGGTCTTTTGGGAACAAGTACATGATGTGCTTATGAAATATACATTGTGGAAGTTATAAACTTGTGCTAGTTCTTAACTCTTGGAGATTGCTGTCTTGTTCCTGTGAAATTTTCTTGTTAATGCCAAACGCTGTTATTAATTTCTGGGCACTCTCTCAAGTATCTATGCTGATAGACAAAGTTTAGTGTGGACGACGCAATCTTCACAGGCTACCTGTAGGAATACAACACAGCATTTTACTTTGGGGGGGGAGGGGCAAGGTTTATAGCGTGCGGTCTGTTAGTCTACTGCTTTCTGTCATTCATGGGGTTACCATTGTGTCATACATTGTCAGTGCACATTCACACTGATAATACTGAAAGTGTACATAAGAAGAGGTGACAGCATGCGTGGCTACAAAGTGATTGCCTGCTGGGAGGTCAATTTGGCAGATGCGTCCAATGATTAGTTAGAGAGCTTCACTGGGAGGGACATGGGAGCAAGTTTCATTCCCAAATTGATTAATCCAGGAAAGAGCAAACCAAAGAGTGAGGAAAGTGGGGAAATCTATACAATGGGATGAGGAAGAGGAAAAAGAATAGTCAATGTCTGTGGAATTCAACCTACACTGGCGGTGTGCAGTTTGACTAATTACTTTATATACAAACTGTCACGGAGAGCACTCAAAGTCTTTCATTATTTCCATGGACTTTCTGTGGACTTTTCAATAAAAACTAGCTTAAATTTCAAACAGTAAATAGTTTTGTGTTTGGATTGGGATTCAAGGGCCCGTATAATGCATCTTGTAATTGGCCTGGTAAAGTTTAGATGCTATCAGGGAGCTACCGAGTGATGTGAGAACCAAGTCACTTAGAGCTCCAGCTCCGCCATCCCCTTGGGCATTACCTGTTTATTCTCAGCCTGTTACTCCGAGAGAGGAGCAACGTGTGACTTCAACCAATTATAGCACTTCACGGTCAAAAGCTACACACAAATTGATATGGATTCACTGTCTAAATGAACGCGCAAGCCAAAATATATTACAGAATTCCACCCACACATAACGATCAAAGATGTAGGTTCGATGGATTGGCCATGATCAATGCACTGGGATATGGGGATAGTGTGGGGGAGTGGGACTAGGTAGGGTGCTCTTTCAGAGGGTTGGTGCAGACTCAATGGGCTGAATGGCCTCCTGCACAGTAGGGAATCTATGGATCCTTCTATGGAATGTCCTGGGACTGAGATGAGTAGCTTCAATAGATAACTCTGCTGTGCCGGGGGAGGGGTTGGGGAGGAAGACAGAAAGAGCAGTAGTTATAGGCAATCCATTACTTGGGGGAAGAGACAAATGTTTGATCGTATTTGTGACTCCAGGGTGGTCTGTTGGCCCTCCGGTGCCAGGGTCAAGTGTGTCACAGGGCAGCTGCAGGACATTATTCTGGGGAAGGGTGATTAGCCAGATGTGGCGGTCCATATTGTTACCAATGATTTAGGTAGGAAAAGAGAGGTCCTGAAAGCAGATTTCAGGAAGCTCAGAAGGATATTGAAAAGCATAACCTCTAAAGCAGTAATTTCAGGATTACTCCCAGTCCTATGTAATAACAATAATATTTATTAGTGTCACAAGTAGGCTTACATTAGCACTGCAATGAAGTAATGTGTGAGTATGGAAATAGGAGAAATGAGCAATTACACATGTGGCTGGAAAGATTAAGTCGAAAGGAATCCCTCACTGCCCACCACCAAGACCAGAGCAAACTCTCTACCTCCTCTCTGATGTTATTGGTCAGTGATTGGAATGCCCTAACTGTGCCACCCTTCTGGTTGGCATGCAACCACCGACCAAGTAGCAGATTCAGTCCTGCTAATACATGGTGCTGCCGAAATATACTCACCTGCCAATATATTGATGAATTTGGCATGGCCAAGATTCACATAGCTATATCAGATTGTTAAGTTACGTGCAGCATGGCAGTGACTGCTGTATGACCTTTTCTCTAAAAATGTAAACTGATGATAAAATCATTCAAGGAACTCTAAATTCTCCAGATCTTACCAACATATTGTTGCCAGAAGACAGCCATTTATGAATGGCTGCGTGAAAATTTAGCATTGATTGCTTAAAAAGAAGTATTTTAAGATAGAAGCACAATTTTAATTTTGTGCCTGAGACTTTAAAATTGAGAAGTTTTTAAATTTTCTAATACGGATAGTGGAAGTCATGCGATGGGATTATATATTTCAATTTTCATTTTGCGATCTGAATGTTAAAATACAGTAGAAATGGAAAACTCTGGTAATTGGCATTTGTAGAGAAGTCACCTTTCTAAGCAAGCAGTCCTGAGCTTGAATATTTTAATGATGCACAACCACCTGAGATTGGTGCAACAGACTGGCAGAAGCAGTTTGACTAATTACTTTATATAGAAACTGTCACGGAGAGCACTCAAAGGTCTTTCATTATTTCCGTGGACTTTTCAATAACAACAAGCGTTTAAATTTCAAACAGTAAATAGTTTTGTGTTTGGATTGGGACTCGAGGGCCCGTATAATGCATCTTGTAATTGGCCTCGTAAAGTTCAGATGCTATCAGGGAGCTGCCGAGTTTCAAGTAAAGTGTGGCATTTCAGATTTCATTCCAGTGGGATAGCAGGGAAGAAAACTGAAAATGGACTCGCTGGAGAGTTAAGAAGAACATGGAGTCCTTCAGTTTACTTGAGCTTTCAAACTTAGAAAGAAAGCTATTTGGCAAAACAAACATATCTTGTTGTCAATCTCCCACCATCTTGGCTCATTCCTAAATCTCTTTCCCTTGTATCACATCTCTTTGTCCTTTGGACCTTTTAAACCGTGACCTTCCCTGGTAACTTACTTTATTACTTTTGTGTAAAAAAAAAAAAAAAAAAAATCTTCTACCCGACACAACTTGTCTTATTTTTAGACGTGTGGGGTGGGGGGGATCTTCATCAATTTGCTACCTGCTTCATCACTTTTCACTCAATCAGAATCTACATATAATTGATTTGGACAGCTTACTTCTTTGAAAGCTGGTGTATGCAATTTATTCTGATTCTTTGAAGGGCATAGGATCAAGAGGAGGCCATTCAGCCGCTTGAATTTATTCTAGCATTCAGTTAAATGTTGCCTGATTTGTATCTATGTCCTTCCACTCAGCTTTGTTCAGTAACCCTTAAGACCCATGTCAAACAAAAAGTTTTCCCCTTCATTTTGAAAAATTCAATTCACGCAAAATATCAACTTTTATGGGGCCGAGTTCCAGAGTCCGTCTACCCTTTGTGTGGGAGAAGGTGTTTCCCGACCTCACCCCTGAATGACCTAATCCTAAAAGATTCATAGAATTTACAGTGCAGAAGGAGGCCATTCGGTCCATCGAGTCTGCGCCGACCCTTGGAAAGAGCACCCTACTTAAGCCCACGCCTCCACCCTATCCCCGTAACCCGGTCACCCCACCTAACCTTTTTGGACACTGAGGGCAATTTATCATGGCCAATCCACCTAACCTGCACATCTTCAGACTGTGGGAGGAAACCGGAGCATCCGGCGGAAACTCACGCAGACACGGGGAGAACGTGCAGACTCTGCAGACAGTGACCCAAGCCGAGAATCGAACCGTGGACCCTGGAGCTTTGAAGCAACAGTGCTAACCACTGTGCTACCGTGCTGCCCACATAATGTTAATATTGTGACCACTTGCTCTCAAGCCAACCCACCAAAGGAAGTGTTTTCTTCTTGCGTGAACCTAGACATTATTAATACCATGTCATGTCTTGTGTGCTCTGCCTTGAACACAGGTCCCTGGCTCATTTTCTGCTCATGCTTCATCCCAAGTCTTTTTCTTGGCAGTTTATGCCAGTGGTGGTGTGCCATTGCCTTCTACACTCAGGGGTAGGACGAGGAGGCTGGACCTCAGTCTGCCTCCGTTGGAACGGGCATAGAAACCCCACTGTTTCCTGAACCACTAGCTAGTCTTCCAGCCAGCTGAGAACTGCCTCCTATTGTTAATATGACATGTGGAAATCTTTATAAATTTCTGCTCCGCCGCCCTTTAACTGAATGTTGTTGCACCTTTGCAGATTTCTCTTCCACGGTGACCATAGTGGATGCTTCTAATGGAAGGCTCAATTGTGTACTTTTCAATGGGAATGCTGATCTACTCCCTAAAATCTGCAAAGTAGGAGATGTGGTTCGTTTCCATAGAATCAAGGTGGGTTTGTTAATTTGCTTTGCATGAATTGAGCCTGCCAAATTGTCATAAAATCAAGCACAGTTTAGAAAGGGTTTGCATTTGTATAATGAAATGAAAAGAAATGAATGAAAATCACTTATTGTCACAAGTAGGCTTCAAATGAAGTTACTGTGAAAAGCCCCTAGTCGCCACATTCCGGCGCCTGTTCGGGGAGGCTGGTACGGGAATCGAACTGTGCTGCTGGCCTGCCTTGGTCTGCTTTAAAAGCCAGCGATTTAGCCCAGTGTGCTAAACCAGCCCCTAAACCTCAATGATCCAAAGTGCTTAATGACCGAGTTATTTTTTGAAGTGTCATCATCATTTTGTAATGTAGGAATCATGGCGGTCAATTTGCGCACAGCATGTGACCCTATTTTAACACTTGAAAGTTGACATGACCCCACACACCAGCAAAAACAAACAGCAACAAAGCAGCATAGCAATGTTGAGTAGATAATTATTAAAGTTTCTGAGTGATACATATAGAGTAGATGTAGATATGGGTGACAGTGGCACAGTGTTAATGTTATTGCTCTAGCAACCCAGACGACCAAGCTAATGCTGTGATGACATAGGTTCAATTCCACCACGGCAGCTGGTGGAATTTAAATTCAGTTAATAAAATATGGATTAGAAAGTTAGACCATGAAATTATCATTGATTGTCATAAAAATCCATCTGGTTCACTACTGTCATTTAGGGGAGGAAATGGGTCTTCCTTGCCTGATCTGGCCTACATGTAAATCCAGGTTCACAGCAATGTGGTTGACTCTTATTGTCTGTCTAAAATGGCCCAGCAAGCCACTCAGTTCAAGGGCAATTAGGGATGGGCAACAAATGCTGGTCTTGCCAGTGACATCCACACCCCCCATAAAGCTCTCCATTACAAACAAACACATATACGGACACCCCTCTTCCCACACCTCGCACCCAATGCATTCTTGCAGTCAACAACTCCTCTTCCCAACCCTTCTGTTCACAATCATTCAGCAGCCCCTCTTCTCAAGAAGGTATTTACTTGTATCTTCTAGCCAAGTGAGTTACTTTGGGGAGGTTTTGGAACTTGCTTTAACAGTGTAACTTTAATCTTGTGTGCTTAAGTTTTCCTTTCTTGTTAACAAATCTTTTTTTTTTTAATGTGAAAAATTGTTTCTGGAATCCTGGGCGGGATTCTCCACTCCCGCGCCGAAGTGCCCACGCCATCGTGAACGCCGTCGAGGTTCACGATGGCGCGAAACGGCCCCGATCCCGACCAATTCAGGCCCCAACAATGGGCTAGGATCGGGGCCGCGTCATCTACACGCGCCAGGCCTTGTCACCGCGTAAAGGCGGCGCCGCATAGATGACGCGGCCGGCGCCGTATAACTGTCGTCACCCGCGCATGCGCGGGATGTCCGGCGTCAACCCGCGCATGCGTGGTTGCCGTCCTCTCTGAGTCCGCCCCGCAAGAAGATGGCGGACGGATCTTGCGGGGCCGCGGAAGGAAGGAGGTCCTCCTTCAGAGAGGACTGCCCGACAATCGGTGGGCACCCATCGCGGGCCATGCCACATTTGAGGTACCCCCCGGTGCAGGATCCCCCCCCCCCCCCGCAGGCCGCCCCCCCCCCCCCCCCCCCCCAGCGTTCTCGCGCTGTTCCCGACAGCAGCGACCAGGTGTGGACGGCGCTGGGGTGAACCCGCTGTTTTGGCCTGGCCGCTCGGCCCATCCGGGCCTGAGAATAGCGGGGGTGCCAGAGAATCGCCATTTTGGGTGTCTCCGGCGATTCTCCGGCCTGTGGCTCGCGGTACTCGACGGGGCCGTTCCCGCCGCTTGGGAGAATCGCGGGAGGGCGTCGGACTGGCGTCCCAGGAACTTTTGGCGGCCCAGGCGATTCTCCCAACCGGCGCAGGAGTGGAGAATCTCGCCCTCTATATTTCTGTGATTAGTAGGTCTCTTCATTGTCAGAATACAAAAAAAGATTGTGATCAGTAAGACAGGTTTCCCTCTGGAGTTTGGCTTTCTCAGCAAATATCATCTAGAGTGGTTGTAACATAATGAGGTTTGAAGTTCAGCTTGGCGTTAACTACAATAGAACGATCAGGTTGCGAAATGCCTGGTTTATCCTGAGACAATGGCTAAGGGAGGAGGTTGTCTTATCACCGAAGTGGCATTTATCTTGGTGACAAATGAATCCTCACACTCTTATTAGAGATGGGGGTAATGGAGTGGTAAAGAGATATTTGGAAAAGTAGAAAAAAAGTCCAGGATTACTGCACTCCAAAATGGCTCCAGATTATAAGTCTTGAGTAGAGTGTCTCACACATCAGATGCTTGGGACGGCACAAGCCACACTGGGTGACACGTGCCTCACAGCGCCAGGAACCCGGGTTCAATTGGCCACGTTAAATTGCCCCTTAGTGTCCAAAGATGTGCAGGTAAGGTGGGATTATGGGGAGAGTGGGCCTGGGTAGGGTGCTCTTTCAGATGATAGGTGCAGACTCGATGGGCTTAATGGCTTCCTTCTGAACTATAAGAATTCTATGGTTGTGTGTATCAACAACCAGTCGTAATGTTCTGATTGACGCTTTGAGCACTTTTTTGTTTAATAAATTTAGAGTACCCAATTATTTTTTTTTCCAATTAAGGGGTAATTTAGCATGGCCAATCTACCTAACTGCACATCTTTGGGTTGTAGGGGTGAAACCCACGCAGACATGGGGAGAATGTGCAAACTCCACACGGACAGTGACCCAGGGCTGGGATTCGAACCTGGGTCCTCAGCGCCGCAGTCCCAGTGCTATCCACTGCGCCACATACCGCCCACTTTGAGCACTTGTAACACTATTAATTTGTTACCAGTTGTTACAACCGATCCCTGGGTGAGGCTCCCTAATTTGTTATGATTCTGGGTGAGGTACCTCCAAATTCTTAGGCTCCCTGTTGAGGAAGGATGAACAGGCTCCCCTTCTTTATTCAACTCCCCTCTGTTGGTCTTCACAAGGTGATTTAAAAACTATCCCATTCCTTGTGAATATCTTTTCCTAGTGCAAATGCACTTACATTTTAAAAGGAGTCAACTTAACCAGCCTGTCTTGAGTTAACAGAAGAGTGAGTTTATTATTTGCTAAAGTGCAAGAATTAAATAATAAAACGCAACATGCATACACACAGGTTTGAACTGATGAGTAGGGACAGCACGGTGGAGCAGTGGTTAGCACTGCTGCCTCATGGCACTGAGGACACGGGTTCGATCCCGGCCCTGGGTCACTGTCCATGTGGAGTTTGCATATTCTCCCTGTGTTTGCGTAGGTTTCACCCGCACAACCCAAAGATGTGCAGGTTAGGTAGATTGGCCACACTAAATTGCCCCTTAATTGGAAAAAATGAATTGGGTACTCTAAAAAAATTTTTTTCATTTTTTAAAATAAATGATGAGTGAATCCAAAAATAAAAGTTTAACAAGATATATGAATTAGTCTTTGGCTTGCCGTGGCAAGTAGATGGTGAAACCTTGCGGCCGTTAGGTTGGACTTTTTTTTTGTTCTGCAAGTTTGTCCAAATGGGTTTACCTGCTTCCTTTTCAACTGTGGCTTTGCTGTCTTGACTTGTTTCCATCAGTCAGAGAAAGACGTTACTTGCCAGCATAGGGGTGTCTAGGATATTTTTCCGCTGTGATCCTCACAGCACACAAAAGCACTGTAGAACTAGAACACTAGACTAGCACACAGAGACTAGAATTGCAGTTGGTTGTTCACCCCTTTTCCTGTTTATTCCTGATAGGGGAAAAACACAAATATGACACAGGAGATGGTTTCTGCTGAGATGGTAATCAGCTTCCATTATTTCCACAGAAGCACACAGTTCACTTTGCATTGTGTCTCTTCTTTTCGAATGTTCCCATCTAAAAAAGGGTGCAATATTCCACTGTCTCTCTCTCTCTGGGCTGTGTATAATCTACGTAGGAATACCAGCAAATGGTTACTTTGCAGTTCCGGCAAGATTTTGCTTGTATGTCCTTTTTTTAAAAAGAACACATGTCTTACTTAAAAATTCAAATGTCCGTATGTAATTCAGGGCTATGATGTGACACAGTCTTATCCCATGCCTCAGAAACCTCTACGATTTCTTCTAAATCCCTGAGAGCCGCTAGTTATATAAAGGTATTCAAATTTCAAGTTCTTTGAAAGGTCATGTCAATTTGAAAGTTGCTGAGATCTGACATGAACGGTTTTCTATACAGTACCTACATTTTACAATCCTCCAGCAATAAA
Source organism: Scyliorhinus torazame (assembly GCF_047496885.1). NCBI lineage: Eukaryota > Metazoa > Chordata > Chondrichthyes > Carcharhiniformes > Scyliorhinidae > Scyliorhinus > Scyliorhinus torazame. The sequence goes on from NC_092725.1 coordinate 66,358,223, forward strand.
TGAAGCTGAATACATATTGCTAAATTCGATGTGTGACTAACATTAAACATTGATGCTCACTTCTTCCTGAATAATCTACAGAAAATGTAATTGACGTTCTGCTCCCTAAAGGTTATATTTATTTTTTTACAAGCTTGCCTCCAATCTTTACGGGATTGTAGCAAATGTGGTGAGTGGAAAATGAGAAGAACAGGATCGGGTTTGAGGCAGCCTAACAATCCAGATTAAACTGAGCAGAAGTGAATAGAAGTGTTCCCAGTGGATCTTTTAAATTTACTTGTATGCTTACTGTTAATTTTCTCATTAATATGTACTGAACAAACTCTCTGTTGAACAGGGTTGCATTCCCTGGGCAATGGAGAGGCTAGATGTGAGACACCAATTAATGAGTCACATAATGATTTGGGAAGAAGTAGACTATTTGGCCCATCGTGCTTATGCCAGCCCTTTTGCAGAACTTTCCAATTACTGCTCTATTCTCTCCCCAGAGCCCTGTATTTTCCCCCTACTTATCCAGTTCTCTTTTGTTTGTCATTATTGAATCTGCCTCCACCATGCTTTCAGGCAGAGTGTTCCAGCCCATCATGAGTCGCAGGGTAAAAACATATTTTCTCACAACATCGCTGGTTCTTCCACCAGTCTCCTTTAAGTCTTGTCCCCCCAGGTCATCGACCTTTCTGCCACTGGAAGCAATTTCTCCTTATTTACTCTATCAAAATCATTCATGATTTTGTACACCGCTAGAAAATCTACCCTTAACCTTCTCTCTCCTAAGGAGAACAACCCCAGTCCCTTCTCATTAAACCAAAGTCCCTCATCCCTCGTTCCGTTCCAGTAACTCTCCTCTGCAGCCTTTCCAAGGATTTGCATCCTTCCCTAAACTGCTATGTCCAAAAGAACAGCTCCATCTGAAGCCTAACCAGTATTTTATAAGGTTGAAGAAAGACATGGTTCCTTTTGTATTCCCTTCCTCTATTCATAGAATTTTCACAGTAACTTCATTGAAGTATTGATGCAAGCCTACTTGTGACACTAATAAAAATTATTATTAGTATAATAAAGCCAAGGGTCCCATTCATTTTTTTTAAATAGCCTTTCCAACTGGTCATGCCACCTTGAAAGATTTGTGTATACACCTCCAAATCTCTCTGTCCCTGGAGCCCCCTTACAATTATACCGTTTAATTAAAATTGCCCCACTTATCTTCCGACCAAAATCTATCACTTTTACACTTCTCTGTGCTAAATGTAATCTGTCACAGTCTGTCTTTTTTACCAGTTTGGCTACATCTTCCTGATTACTATCCTCCTCATTATTTACTATATTTCTAAGTTTTGTGTCAAATGCAAACTATGCTCCGTTTACCTGAGCCCACGTTATTAATATATCAAAGAGGTGGTTATAACACTGGCCTCTGGGATAAGGTAAAGTCACCATAGTCCCAGATGACCATATGCTGCTTTCCCCACTGAGGGGGGAGAGCTGGTTCATGAGTAACCTCAGCCGGTACGGGAATTGAACCTGTGCTGCTGCCTTGCTCTGCATCACGAACCAGCTGTCTAGCCAACTGACACGGGGAGAATGTGCAAACTCCACACACAGTGACCCGGAGCTGGAATCGAACCCGGGTCCTTGGCGCCGTGAGGCAGCAGTGCCAACCACTGTGCTACTGTACCACCACAAGTAGGCTTACATTAACACTGCAATGAAGTTACTGTGAAAGTCCCCTAATCGCCAAACTACGGCGGCTGTTCGGGTACACTGAGGGAGAATTCAGAATGTCCAATTCACTGAAGAAGCACGCCTCTCGGAACTTGTATGAGGAAACTGTAGCATCAGGAGGAAACCCATGCAGACACTGGGAGAATGTGCAAACTCCGCACAGACAGTGAGTCAAGCCAGGAATCGAACCCAGGTCCCTAGCGCTTTGAAGCAATGGTGCTAACCACTATGCTACTGTGCCGCCCTTTTAGGCAAAGGACTAAGACCGAACACACAGCTACCAATGGTGGAGCAATTAAAAGCAGGAATGTGCGAGAGGCCAGAATTGGAGGAGCGCAGAAATTAGAGGATTGTGGGGCTGAAGGAGGTTACAGAGAGAACAAGAGACGAGACTATAGCAGGACAGGAATTTAAAAATGGAGTCATTGCAGTACCAAGTGCATCAGGGTTATGGTGAATGGGGCTTGGTGCAAGTTAGGACATGGCCGGCGTAGTTTTGGAATGAGCTCAAGTTTATGTGGGGGTGGGAGATTGGTCAGGAGAACAATGGAATAATCAAGCCTAGAGGAAGCAATGGGTTGGATGAGTTCTGCAGCACATGAGATTAGGCAAGAGTGGAGTCAGGTATCGTTGTGGAGTTAAGTAGGCAGTCTGGGTGATGAAGAAGGTACAAGGTCAGAGCTGGGTTCGATACCTGGGCAGATACCAAGGTTAGGGATGGTCTAGTTCAGCACCGGACTGCTGCCTGGGAGAGGTTTGGAGTCTATGGTCAAGGAGCGATTGGGACAATAGACAAAAGCTTTATTCTTCATGATATTTAATTGCAGGAAATGTCTTCTCAACCAGTACTGAATGTCAGAGAAACTATGCGTTGAAACATGCTGTGAAAGGATCGAGGGAGGTGATGGTGTGTATTAGAGCTGAGCATCATCTAGTACATTGAGCTTGATGATATGTTTTTAGGTAAGGCCGCCCTGTTACGACACCCTGAGCTTGTGCGCGGTCAATTCTAGCCCCACTTGGCCGGAGTCGCAACACAATTGAAATTAACTATTAATTCTTAGAAAATACCCAAAGTCTTTGGTCCTGAGCTGCCCAATAACTACAGTCACCGGATTTTTTAAATTTAAACAGATAGTTTTTATTATTCACAATAACTATAAAATAAAACTGGCTAACTATTATCTAATTCCTAACCGCCCTTCTTTAACTCGCCCCACCCTCTAAATATACACACATGCAAGACAAACCAACACAGGGGAAAGAGGGGTGTAAAGGAAAATAATACAAAAAGTAAAAAGGATACAAGTCTCTGTTTCAGATGGATGATCCTTTAGTCTAGGCCTTCGGTTGGAGGTCCTTGCTCTCCGTCTGTAATCGTTTTCACTGTAGATTCATCAGGAGCTTGATGCGTCTGCAGATTTTGAAACCGGCAGGCAGGAAAGTAATTCACAGCTTCTTCCCTCAGGGTTCAGGAGCATCTCTCCTCTTCCTGGGCACTCTGAAAACATCCCACCTGGCAGGACCCAATCACCATCTGTCACTGGGCTGAATATGGTCTTTGGCCAAGCCATTGGCTACCAGTCAACCAATTGAACTGAATCCCTCCAATCTCTCGGGTGCCAGAAAGTCTACGTTCTTCTGTTCAAAATCCAAATTTTCATAACACAGTGTACTATTTTGCAACTTTGAGTTCCTCACTTTCTCTGCTTGACTTAAAGGTATACGTCCATTAAATATCTATGGATCAAAAATGATGATAAAGTAAAAGGAATGGGAAATAAGGGAAACAACAGGAAAGGCCATTACAATAGACATCGAGGAAATAGAAGTGGGACAAAAATTGATCCTTGGGGCATTCGGAAGTAAAGTTTTGGGAAGCAAAGGCGGTGCAGGTGAATCCCTAACTGTGACTTGCTAGATAAGAATGGAACCAGAGAAATGCAGACCAGCTAATTGGACAATAAAGGAGAGGCATTTCATCTGGCAACTATGTCAAAAGTCGAGGAAGGATAGTTTACCAAAGTCACAGTCACATATGTTATCCTTTGTAAATATGTGGGATTGTTTTAGGAAAGGTGAGCATGAATTTGGGAGGTGGCAGTGTGTTCAAGGCCTTTGCAGAAGAGTTTGGTGATGGGGATGGTAGTTTGCAAGGACAGAGGGATTAAGGATGGCTTTATGGGGAAAATGGCAAGGATGGCAGATCTGAAGGAGAGTGGGGTATTCACTGAGGAGAAGGAACTGTGAACAATATCCAGTAACATGGGGGACAGGAAGGAAAGTTGGATGTTCAGCAGTTGGGTAGGTATCTGGTTGAGGGAGCAAGAGGTGGGTCTCATTCAAATACTGAACTTGGAGAGGAGATAGAGAGAAAGTGGGAAAGATTCAGGGCGGCAGCGGCAAGGGAAATTTTGGGGGTAGTTTGGCGGGTGAGCTATTGGACAGGAGGAAGCAACTGAAGCACCAAAAATCCATGAGCTACTGTTACTTGTTGTTGAAGTCGAGAGTAAAGGAGGCAGGGGAGAGGGTTTTGAGAACACAGTTTGTAGTGGCAAAGAAAAGCCAGAAGTTCTCTTTGCATTCTAAATTGATCTTGGAATAGTGAGTAGTGTTACATAAGAACATAAGAACGAGGAGCAGGAGTAGGCCATCTGGCCCCTCGAGCCTGCTCCACCATTCAATGAGATCATGGCTGATCTTTTGTGGACTCAGCTCCACATTCCGGCCCGAACACCATAACCCTTAATCCCTTTATTCTTCAAAAAAACTATCTATCTTTATCTTAAAAGCATTTAATGAAGGAGCCTCTACTGCTTCACTGGGCAAGGAATTCCATAGATTCACAACCCTTTGGGTGAAGAAGTTTCTCCTAAACTCAGTCCTAAATCTACTTCCCCTTATTTTGAGGCTATGCCCCCTAGTTCTGCTTTCACCCGCCAGTGGAAACAACCTGCCCATATCTATCCTGTCTATTCCCTTCATAATCTTATACGTTTCTATAAGATCCCCCCTCATCCTTCTAAATTCCAACGAGTACAGTCCCAGTCTACACAACCTCTCCTCGTAATCCAACCCCTTCAGCTCTGAGATTAACCTCGTGAATCTCCTCTGCACACCCTCCAGTGCCAGTACGTCCTTTCTCAAGCAAGGAGACCAAAACTGAACACAATACTCCAGGTGTGGCCTCACTAACACCTTATACAATTGCAGCAGAACCTCCCTAGCCTTAAACTCCATCCCTCTAGCAATGAAGGACAAAATTCCATTTGCCTTCTTAATCACCTGTTGCACCTGTAAACCAACTTTTTGCGACTCATGCACTAGCACACCCAGGTCTCTCTGCACAGCAGCATGTTTTAATATTTTATCAAAGAACAAAGAACATTTAAATAATAATCCCTTTTGCTGTTATTCCTCCCAAAATGGATAACCTCACATTTGTCAACATTGTATTCCATCTGCCAGACCCTAGCCCATTCACTTAGCCTATCCAAACCCCTCTGCAGACTTCCAGTATCCTCTGCACTTTTTGCTTTACCACTTATCTTAGTGTCGTCTGCAAACTTGGACACATTGCCCTTGGTCCCCAACTCCAAATCATCTATGTAAATTGTGAACAATTGTGGGCCCAACACTGATCCCTGAGGGACACCACTAGCTACTGATTGCCAACCAGAGAAACACCCATTAATCCCCACTCTTTGCTTTCTATTAATTAACCAATCCTCTATCCATGCTACTACTTTCCCCTTAATGCCATGCATCTTTATCTTATGCAGCAACCTTTTGTGTGGCACCTTGTCAAAGGCTTTCTGGAAATCCAGATATACCACATCCATTGGCTCCCCGTTATCTACCGCACTGTTAATGTCCTCAAAAAATTCCACTAAATTAGTTAGGCATGACCTGCCCTTTATGAACCCATGCTGCGCCTGCCCAATGGGACAATTTCCATCCAGATGCCTCGTTATTTCTTCCTTGATGATAGATTCCAGCATCTTCCCTACTACCGAAGTTAAGCTCACTGGCCTATAATTACCCGCTTTCTGCCTACCTCCTTTTTTAAACAGTGGTGTCACGTTTGCTAATTTCCAATCCGCCGGGACCACCCCAGAGTTTGGGGAAAGGATGTGATCTCAGTTTCTAGTCAAGGAAAACCATGGAGTGGACTTTCAGGTGATTTCATCAGGATTCATTCCCTCTGCTAACCCCAGCACTTGTGACATCTTGCTACATGCTCTCTCAGGCCTAAGGCACATAATTAAAATAGATTGAAATCACATATTATTGCATATTCAGACATATCAAATCAGTTGGTAGCACTCTCGACTTTTAATCAGAAGGTTGTGTGTTGAAGTCTCGCTCTTGGACTTGTGCTGAAAAATCAAGGCTGACACACCAGAGGAGTGCTGTACTGCCAGAAGTGCAGTTTTTAAGATGAAACATTAAAAGGACTGCTCTTATTTCCCCATTCAAGGTGGATGTAACTGCATGTTTTCACTATGAAGGTTACTGTAGATTTCTTCCTCTAGCTCCAGGCTAGGCAAATCTTCAAGCTTCTTTTCCCTCAAACTCTTTCTCCAACTGATTCCTACCTACAACCTGCATTCCACGCAGTCAAGGACAAAGTTAGCATCTTCTCAAATTGTAAGCCTGGCTAACGTTCATCTCCCTTGCTCCCCAGACTCAGTGAGCTGCAGCTGTCTCCGTCTGTTCCCAAACTGAAATGCTTCTGTGAATAAATGCACAGATATTAAATAAAGGAACCTCTCTAACCCCAATGGCCCATCTCCATGGCAATGTAGCATTCTTGGGATGTTCCAAAATGAAATGTAAACTCATTATATTTTACTTTCAAAACCAAACATTTTCATCCTGGGACCCACATGACTAATTTATGTCCATAATGAAGTTAATGGTCCACTCGCCAGATCCCTGATTCAACCAAGGAACTCTTGTCCACAAAGGCACGTTTGGTTCTTTGACCTGGGGACAACATGAATAATCCAAATCCCTTATTAACATAATTACACCATCTGTCCCTATCAGAAGCTCAAAGATGGGTCATTCATTGTTCAAGTTTACTTCCTGCTATCTCTAATTTTATTAAAAACACACAGGTTACCCTTTGAAACTGTATTTACTCCACGTCTCCTTGAATGGCAATTACTTCAGGGTTGTTTATTAGTTTCTCAACCAAGTCTTTCCACTTAACTTTTAGTTTTAGTAATTAAAATGACAGGCCTCAACTTCCGGGTGCGGCTATGCAGAGCTAGGTCGCATATTCGGCAGCTCCTGCTTGGAACGGACTTTTGGGCTCCTTTACAGGGCCCCCACGGCATTTGTTTGACATTTCCCGGTGTGGGAAGAAGGCTGCAATATTCCCCCGACAGTGACCCCCAGGAAGGGTATGTCTCTGGGTTGCCAGACACGGCAGAAACAGTAACAGATTTGGCTGCAACTGCAGGGTAAACAGGGCCTCTTCCAGCATGCAGGCGGGGGAAGGGCAAGCTTAAAGCTGCAAGCTGACCTGAGGGCCTGTATCAAAGGTGAATTCTAGCAGCAGAGGGAACAACTGTGAAAAGACCTCATCAAGGCCACTGAAGGGACTTCCGGTTGCGGTGATGCCTAGCTAGCCGCACGCTTCGGCGGCTCCAGCTCCGACGGACCTTCGGGCTCTTTTAAGAGCCCCAACGGGGAATTTTTCGACGACGCAACCCGGTGTGGGGTGTGTGAGAAGGGAGTCCCCCCCCAAACGAAGGAGGAAAAAAACGGCGGCGGCGGCTGCAGCGCGAGGAATCGTCGACCAAAGGGTCAGAAAGAGAGAAGTACAAGATGGCGGCGGAGAAAGCGCAGGCGACATGGGGGCCTGAGCAGGATGAAATTGTGAGACGGTGCGTGGAGCTGCTGAAGAGGGAGGTGCTGACCCCGTTGCTACAGGCAATTGAGGGGCTCAAGGAGACATTAAAGACCCAGGAGACAGAGCTCCGTGTGGTGGAGCAGAAGGTGACAGATATTGAGGACGAGATCCTGGGCCTGGCGGTTAAGACACAGACGCACGAGGCACTTCATAAAAAGTGTACTGAAAGGATCGAAGCCCTAGAAAATGGAGCGCGAAGGAAGAACCTTCGGATACTGATGGGTGCTGAGGCCCCTACGGGCCCCTTGGAGGTGGAGTGGGCAAATCGGATTCCGGCGAGAAGACCAAAAGCGGGAGAACCACCCAGGGCGATAATCGTGCGATTTTACCGCCTTAAGGATAGAGAAGAGGTCCTGAGATGGGCTAAAAAGGTGCGGAGTAGCAGATGGGAGAATGCAGTGGTACGGGTATACCAGGATTGGAGTGCGGAGGTGGCGAGAAGGAGGGCAAGCTTCAATCGAGCCAAAGAGGTGTTGCATAAAAGGAAGATGAAATTCGGGATGCTGCAGCCGGCAAGACTATGGGTCACGTATCAGGAGAGACACCATTATTTCGAGACGGCGGAGGAAGCATGGACCTTCATCAAAGAAGGGAAATTAGATCGGAACTGAGGGACTGATGCTGCAGGAAATGTTATTGTTAATGTTATGGTTGAAGTTAATTGAGAAGTAAATTGGGAAGGGGGGAGACATTGGGGAAATGTGGGCGCCGGTGAGGGGGGAAAGACGGGACATAGTTGGAGAATGGGGAAGGGGAGGGGGAGGGGAAAGGGAGCTGCGCCATAAGAGGCGGGTCAGGTAAAGGGATGTTCCCGCGCCAGAAAGAATAAGGCGGGAAGACAGGCGCAAGGCGGATGGGAGTTCCCCACACGGGGGGGTCGAGGAGTGAGCAGGAGTAGCCGGGGTCAGTTGAAATCAGCTGACTTACGGAAGTAATATGGGGGGAGCAATCATGCTAGAAAGAGATCTAGCGGGGAGGGGGGGGACAACTGGGTTGCTGCTGCGGAAATCCAAAAGGAAATGGCTAAAGAGTGGGTGGGCGGGGATGGTGTGCGACGCTGGGGGAGCGAGCGGGAGTGCGGAGGCGGGATATGGGACTGGCCTAGAGAAGGTAATGGCTAGTCGACACGGGAGGGGGGCAGGTAGCCCCCTAGTGAGGCTGATCACGTGGAACGTGAGAGGCCTGAACGGACCGATAAAAAGGGCCCGAGTGCTCGCGCATTTGAAAGGACTAAGGGCAGACGTGGTTATGCTCCAAGAGACGCACCTAAAGGTGGCGGACCAAGTTAGGCTAAGGAAAGGATGGGTGGGACAGGTGTTCCACTCAGGACTGGACGCAAAGAATAGAGGGGTGGCCATTTTGGTGGGGAACCGGGTAGCATTTGAAGCAAAGAACATCGTAGCAGATAGCGGAGGTAGATATGTAATGGTGAGTGGCAGGCTGGAGGGAATGGAGGTCGTGTTGGTTAATGTGTATGCCCCAAACTGGGACGATGCGGGATTTATGAGACGGATGCTGGGGCGTATACCGGACCTGGAGGTAGGAAACTTGATTTTAGGAGGGGACTTTAATACGGTGCTGGACCCGGGGCTAGATAGATCCAGCTCAAGGACCGGAAGAAGGCCGGCAGTGGCCAAGGTACTTAAGGGGTTTATGGACCAAATGGGGGGAGTGGATCCATGGCAATTTCTTAGACCTAGGGCTAGGGAGTTTTCCTTCTTCTCCCATGTCCATAAAGTGTACTCCCGGATAGATTTTTTTGTTTTGGGAAGGTCGTTGATCTCTAGGGTGGAAGAAGCTGAGTACTCAGCCATAGCGGTTTCGGATCATGCCCCACATTGGGTCGACCTGGAATTAGGAGAGGAAAGGGAGCAGAGAACACTCTGGCGATTAGATGTGGGACTGATGGCGGATGAGGGAGTGTGTGCAAGAGTGCAGGGGTGTATTGAGAGATACCTGGAGGTCAATGACGACGGCGAGGTCCCTGTGGGAGTGGTATGGGAAGCACTAAAAGCGGTGGTCAGAGGAGAGCTGATCTCCATTGGGGCCCACAAAAGGAAAACAGAGGCCAAGGAAAGGGAAAGATTACTGGGGGAGATTTTAAGGGTGGATAGGGAATTTGCAGAGACCCCGGAGGAGGAATTGTACAGGGAGAGGAGACGACTCCAGACGGAATTTGACCTTCTGACCACCAGAAAGGCGGAGGTACTGTGGAGGAAGGCACAGGGGAGGAGGTATGAATATGTGGAAAAGGCTAGTCACCTGTTGGCTCATCAATTGCGAAAGAGGGCAGCAGCGAGGGAGATAGGAGGAATTAGAGACTAAAGGGGAGACACGGTGCGAAGGGCAGGAAAGATAAATGAGGTGTTCAAGACCTTCTATGAGGAACTGTATAGGTCTCAACCCCCAGAGGGAGAGGAGGGGATGCGGCAGTTCCTGGACCAATTGAGGTTCCCGAAAGTGGAGGAGCGGGGGGTGGTAGGCCTGGGGGCACCGATTGGGGTGGACGAGGTTATTAAGGGACTGGGAAGCAGGGAAGGCCCCAGGACCAGACGGGTTCCCGGAGGAGTATTACAGAAAATATGTGGACCTGTTGGCCCCGTTGATGGTGAGGACGTTCAATGAGGCCAGGAAAGGGGGGACTCTACCCCCGACGATGTCGGAGGCGACGATATCGTTAATTTTGAAGAGGGATAAAGATCCGTTGCAGTGCGGGTCCTATAGACCCATTTCATTATTGAACGTGGACGCCAAATTGTTGGCAAAGGTGCTGGCGTTGAGGATAGAGGACTGTGTCCCGGGGGTGGTGCACGAAGACCAGACAGGGTTCGTAAAAGGGAGACAACTGAATGTTAACGTGCGACGACTATTAGGGGTGATAATGATGCCCCCAGTGGAGGGGGAGGCAGAGATAGTGGCGGCAATGGACGCAGAGAAGGCATTTGATAGGGTGGAGTGGGAGTATTTATGGGAAGTGTTAAGGAGGTTTAGGTTTGGGAACGGGTTTATTAGCTGGGTTAGACTTCTTTATGGGGCTCCAACGGCAAGCGTAGTTACAGGTCGACATAGATCGGAGTATTTCCGACTATATAGGGGAACAAGACAGGGATGCCCGCTGTCTCCATTGTTGTTCGCGTTGGCAATTGAACCTCTGGCCATGGCGTTGAGAGACTCCAGGAAATGGAGAGGGGTGATTAGAGGGGGAGAAGAACACCGAGTCTCGTTATACGCGGATGACCTATTGTTATACGTGTCGGACCCAGCGGGGGGGATGATAGAGGTTATGCGAATTTTGAGGGGGTTCGGGGATTTCTCGGGGTATAGGCTAAACATGGGGAAGAGTGAATTATTTGTGATACATCCAGGGGACCAGAGTAGAGAGATAGAAGGCTTGCCTCTAAGGAAAGTGGAAAGAAACTTCCGATACCTGGGGATTCAGATCGCTAGGAGCTGGGGAACCTTGCACAGACTTAATCTGACACGGTTGGTAGAACAAATGGAGGAGGACTTCAACAGGTGGGACATGCAGCCTCTATCGCTGGCGGGCAGGGTGCAAGCAATTAAGATGATGGTCCTCCCGAGGTTCTTATTTGTATTTTAATGTCTCCCTATACTAATCACCAAGACCTTTTTTAATAAAATAGACAGGAGCATCACGAGCTTCGTGTGGGCAGGGAAAGTTCCGAGAGTAAGGAGGGGGTTCCTTCAGCGTAGTAGGGAATGAGGAGGATTGGCACTACCGAACTTGGGCGATTACTATTGGGCCGCCAATGTGGCAATGATACGTAAATGGATGATGGAGGGTGAGGGAGCGGCGTGGAAAAGACTGGAGAGAAAGTCTTGTAAAGGGACGAGTTTAGAGGCGCTGGTGATGGCGCCGCTACCGATCTCACCTAAAAAGTTTACCACGAACCCGGTGGTGGCGGCAACACTGAATATCTGGGGACAGTGGAGGCGACAGAGAGGGGTGCGTGGAGCCCTGGTGGGGTCCCCTATCAGGAACAACCATAGGTTCGCCCCAGGAAGAATGGATGGAGGATTTCAAAGCTGGTACCAGTTGGGAATTAGGAGGGTGGGAGATTTATTTATAGATGGGACTTTTGCGAGCTTGGGAGCATTGGAGGAAAAGTATAAGTTGCCCCGGGGAAGTTTCTTGAGATATATGCAGGTGAGGGCGTTTACTAGACAACAGGTGAGGGAATTTCCTTTGCTCCCGACACAGGGGATACAGGACAGGGTGCTTTCAGGGGTGTGGGTCGGAGAGGGCAAGGTGTCAGAGATTTACCGAGAGATGAGGGAAGAGGGGGAGGAGTCGGTGGGCGAACTAGAAGGAAAGTGGGAAGAAGAACTAGGGGAGGAGATAGAGGAGGGTATGTGGGCTGATGCCCTAAGCAGGGTAAATTCCTCTTCCTCATGCGCCAGGCTTAGCCTGATTCAATTTAAGGTGCTACATAGAGCACACATAACGGGAGCAAGATTGAGCAGGTTCTTTGGAGTGGAGGACAAATGTGGGAGGTGTGGCGGGAGCCCGGCAAACCACGCACATATGTTTTGGGCGTGCCCGGCACGGGAAGGGTATTGGAAGGGAGTGACGGGAGTGATTTCGCGGGTGGTGAAGGCCCGGGTCAAACCAGGCTGGGGGTTAGCTCTATTTGGAGTTGCGGAAGAGCCGGGAGTGCAGGAGGCGAAAGAGGCCGACGTTGTGGCCTTTGCGTCCCTAGTAGCCCGGCGCAGGATCCTACTCATGTGGAAGGAGGCGAAACCCCCCGGACTGGAGGCCTGGGTAAATGATATGGCTGGGTTCATTAAACTGGAGCAGATAAAGTTTGCCCTGAGAGGATCGGCTCAAGGGTTCACCAGGCGGTGGCAGCCATTTCTCGACTACCTAGGCGAACGTTAGAGGGAAGACAGATGACCAGCAGCAGCAACCCAGGGGGAAGGCGGGGGGAGGGGGGGGGGGGTTTAGTTTAGTTTAGGTCAAAGATAAAGGGGTTTTGTTACTTGTGTATTGTTAAAAATTTCTGTATTATTGTTGCGTTTGCTTTGTAAGAGGGGAAAATTGTTGTTTGGGAAAAAAATTTCAATAAAACATATTTAAAAAAAAAAAAATGACAGGCCTCTAAAATGCAGAGTGCGCACATTTTGGGATCAGCTCTCAGCACTACGTTTCAAAAGCACTTTATTGAGTTAAGTACGACAGGAAGTCTGGTGGTTGTGAAAGGTGCTATATAAATGCAAATCTTTCAACGTTGACTTTTTGCAAATTCTTTGTGCGATTTTCGTTTTTGGGGGTTCATGTACTTTGCCCCCCCGCCACCCCCATGCATTTTTTAATTAAAGTTTTTTTGATATTTGCTGTTATTTCTCCTGAGGCAGCAGATTACATCGGATCACTCAAGTCTGTGACATGACCCCAAGCTAGCTTGGAGCCCACAGTCAGTCTTCCAAAGATCATGAGGGCGTAAGAATTGAGTTCCAATTATTGAAATATGTGACCAATTTAAAATCCATGTGTAAAGAGTTGATACAAGAGCGATTGACCTATAGTTTGATTTGTCTAAAACCCCCTCACCCTACTCACACACACAGACCTTCATCTTCATCGTCAGCTGACTGTGCAAGAAATATTAAATGAGGACTTGAGCCAAATGAATCTGTGACATAGCTACGTCACAGCCTTGTTTTTTCCTAAAAGGAAGACTTGGACATACCAGTGCTGATACTAACTCCGCCTCTTGATATTCAATCAAAATTATTTCTCCTCCATGTTTTTGTGGCCCCAAACATGCCTGATATGATGTTGCTGATTACATCATGATCATCGCCCCAGCATATTTACATAGGCTTTCTGTTTTCCAATCAAACACTCAATATCACACTGTGCCTCTAAATGTACCCCAGCTGTGTGCAGGACACTGAAGCGTGAAGGAGAAAATTAGATTACTTACCATGGAGTGACCTTCATTCTTCAATGGAAGGAGCCTTCTACTGAGCGAGACTGACTTCCTTTCCCCTGTGGTATTGTAAGGCAGGACAAATGTAATGCTCGCTGTTGGAGAATACAAATCACTGCAGTAACTAAAATTCTCCTAATTAGTCCTCCTATGGGACTGCTCTCTAATCCAGTTACGTAAAAAAGTGTAATGTTGTCAATCTAATTTTCTTTTGAATGGAAATTAAAAATGAAAAACAATTTTGAATAATTTCTCAAGCCTAGATATTAAAGGTGCATTGTGGTGCTCTCTGTAGGTTTACGTCAGAACTCCGTCAAGTTTGATCTGCACACTGAAACAGGTGGCCTTCAAAGGAGGGAATGCCTTGGTTATTAAAAAAGGGCTTTGGATTAGGAATTCCTTGTTAACTGTGTGTGATAGTGAGGCTCCTTTAAGGGGTGATCCTTCGTGGGCCACATGACCCACCCGGAGCCTATGGGGATGGAGTGCACAAATTTGAGCCTATCGGGTGCTAGGACGCAAACTCGGATAGTGGGGCATCATCAGAGTAAGCTTCAAAGTCAAGGGAACTAATCCTGTTTTGGAGCTGTGTTGTTCTGCAATATATAGTTCTTTGTTTTGAAAAAAAATCATCGTTATTTAACTCCATCACATCATATTACCTCACTCTACAGTACTGTGCATCCTTTCGATCTAGGGAATTCAGGAATACACAGAGCAATGATGGCACATTATCTTGGTTAGACCCCGAAGTCTCCTGCACCAAGAGATATCTGGCAAGGATGTCTCGAAGACAAGAACATAGAACATACAGTGCAGAAGGAGGCCATTCGGCCCATCGAGTCTGCACCGACCCACATTAAGCTCTCACTTCCACCCTATCCCCGAAACGCAATAACCTCTCCTAACCTTTTTTGGACACTAAGGGCAATTTAGCATGGCCAATCCACCTAACCTGCACGTCTTTGGACTGTGGGAGGAAACCGGAGCACCCGGAGGAAACCCACGCAGACTCTGGGAGAACGTGCAGACTCCGCACTGTAAAGTTGGCTCTTAATTTGTTGCCCGTTGTGTCTTTACTTAATTTTCTCTGTTCCTATAACCTTTGCTCTAGAGTCGCCAGGTATCTTTATGATACCACCACGAGGTTCAAGTTCAAGTACTGATCAATAACTTGACACACCAGTTAGTAAGATTCAAATCAAAACACATTTATTATACACAGTCAATCACTACTCATGCATAAAACTCTACTTACTAGACTATCTCTAACACTAAAAGGCTTATACTTAGCTTTGAGACTGGCCTACCAGGTCAGGGGAACAAATGGCCTTTTGTTCGATTCTGAGTCTGCAGGATTCCAAAGCTGGTATGGACTGGTAGCTAGGTGCGCCTATCTCATAGCGTGCGTTGACTGGAGACTTACTTGGTTGGTGCGGCAGCTAGGCAGGTCACTGTCAAGGGTTGGTTCGCGCTGCTGAGTGACCCTGCCAAGAAGGATTCTATTTTATAGTCCCCAAGGACTTCACGCCCTTTTAGGCGGACCCCGTACCTGGTTCCAAGTGATTGGACTACGTTCCGATCACTTGGATCGATTTCTCCAATACTGGAGCTGTTCCCTGATCGCTGGGCGGTTCCCAAGTGTCTGTTGGCCTTCCTTTGTCTTGGCTCCTGCTGGCGCCAAGGAGTCTGGCTTGGCCTTATTTACCTTAAATGCTTCAATTGTTCCTGGGGATCGCTCATTAATATGCAGATGGCTGTTGGTTTCAGTGCTGTCTGGGTTTCTACAAAGTCTAATACACAGGAAACTTTGCACCTGCTAGTTTTTCCCGGCTTGACTGAATTTCCCTGCAGTCTTTGCGGGTCACCATTTTAAAGTCGGGCAGTGGCCAACCCAGGTGGCTACACCCCCTCCTTGTGATCCCAAACGCGAAGCGTGAAGGATCACATAACTGCGTTGTCTTCACTCCCTAACCCAGTGAGCACTCTTCCATGGCCTCTACACTGACCATAACTATGTATGAAAATTTTTAACTAACAATTCTAAGTGGCGCTATGTCACAACAGGGGCATGCATTACAACATTAAAAAAACGGTACCTCTAACTATCTTCCATAAACTACACTCACTTAAACATCCAATTATACTACCTTCCTAACAATACAAAAATAATAGCAGCATTCACATTTTCCTCTGGCTTGGCAGTCATGCTCAGAGTTGTACAATCTCTCGGTTGTCTTTATTCACAAAATGACGCAAACGAATGTCCTTTATTGTAGATCAAGGGTTCGGGGGCCTGGTGAAAACCGAAAATAGGGGATCTCATCCTGTATGACGGGGTGCGAGAGCGGTAGGCTCTCCTTTGCCATTTTCTCATGCGGATAGTCTGCACAATTCCCAAGACGAAAAGGGATTCAATTACGTATGAAAGGGAGTACCATGTTATAAACCTATCACACCATGATGGTGTGTTGTTACTTGTCACTGGGCTCTGGGTGCTATGGGGAAGTGAATCATTGACGGCCGGGGGGGTTGGGGTCATGGGGTTCGCGTCCACGCGTAACCGAATATACATTATAACGAAAAACATGTATGCCGTCTTCATTGTTCTCTTCTTATCCTTTCTTCTCTTCCTTTTTCTCTCTTCTCTTTTCCTGGAGCTTCAGGAATTCTGGGGATCAAGCATATTTTCTGTTACCATTGTGTTTAATATCTTGTACGTTAGCATGTCTGTCTTCAGTGCCAATTTCCCTCCATAATTTGTCACCATGTGTGACTCTCATTTTTTTTAAACCGAATATTTGGACTAGACATCTAAGAAATACTGCCATACTGCGAGCTGTCTCGCAGCCTGTGTGATTTACCATCCCAGTGTTTGAGGATGTAAATAACATAGGGAAGCAATCCTAAGGGTTGCCAAAACCAAACAAAAGAATTTTGAAAGTAATCGAGCCAAAATGGGGTGCGTATGGGCCGCGGCGGGTAAGATTTGGATGGAATCCCCAGGTAGGACGGTGATCAATGCCGTATGTGCTCTACCCGAGCGTAGCTGACCAGATGGGGGTTCTCAGGCAGGGCGGAGACCAATGCCGTTTCTTCACTGCCTGAGCAACCGGCAAGAATGGGGCTGCCTCGTGATTACCTTCGAATCAGGAGAGTAGTTATGATTGTTGTCTGCCGACAGACTAGTTCCTCTGAACTATTGTCTGGGACACACTTGTACCTTTACCAATTTTCTGTCAACAGCCTAGTTCCTCTGAACGATTGTCTGGAACAAACCTGTATCTTGAACAATTTGCTGTCGACAGACGAGCTCCTCTGAACTATTGTCTGGGACAAACTACACTTAACAGTAACATTAATGAACAAACATTGAACAAACATGCTGCAGGTTCCATCAGAAAGGAACCGTTCCTCCCAAGCGGTTCCTTTTTAAAACATCATCTGGACACCTCGGTTATCAGTTGCGAACAGGGTCGCAAAGAAGTTCTCGTTTTGGGAGTCAGACTCAATGTCATCATCTTCTCCCGGATGCCATACTCGTGAATGGTTGAGGGTTGCTAAAGCTGCACGGTGCGACTTAGGGTCCATCTCGACGAGCCTGTACGAATTGTCACGGTGCCAAAAAGTGGTGTCTAATTCTGTGGGGACGGAGTCGGGGTCGTCATCGTAGGGCGGTGGTCTTTGGTGAGGTTTGTTAAGGAATGTGATCAGGAAGGGATCACTTGAATCGTGTTCAGATTCGCTGGGTGTGGGTCCTGTTGCATGAGGATAGTAGGGACGCGTGCCTGTTGTCTGTGTCACAGTCGCTGTCGCTGGTGCTGCCTGTGGGCGTTCCTGGGCGGAGTCTAGAGTTCGGGGTTGGAGTCGAGGTCGAGTCCGTGGATGGGGTGGGCGCGTTGGGGGGGTAGGGATACGTTGGTTGTGGGCGGGGTGTGGTCTGCTGCGTCGAGCATGACGTGGTGTGCGTGGTTAGACTGCGAGCCATCTGCCTTGAGCTGGTTAATATGGAACCACGCGGTCTTCCCGTTGGGGTATTTAATTTTATAAACGGAGGGGCTTACTTTGTCCGCAATGGAGTACGGACCCGAATACTTCGGGGACCGGAATGTGCTGGGGTTGTAAATGGAGAGCATGATCTGCTGTCCTACATCAAACTCAGTTGCATGCACTATCTTGTCGAAACAGGCCTTGCTCGGTTTCTTCCTGGTGCCTAATTTTACTGCGGCTGCTAGCTGAGACGTTTTTACATTTTCAACCAGTTGCTTGACTTCGTTCTCGTGTGTGAGGGCCATCACTTCGGGGCTGGTCAAGTCCAATCCTAATAAAAATTCTGTGCCTTTCATGGGGCGTCCGGTCATGAGTGTGTGGGGTGTATCCTGTAGATGTCGAAACAGTGTTACGCAAAAACATTAGTGTAAAAGGGAGGACTGAATCCCAAGTGGTGCTCTTTTGTTGGACCATTTTCCTGAGGGTTGCTTTTAGGGTCCGATTCATTCGCTCCACAATACCACTTGACTGGGGATGGTATGCGATGTGGAATTTTTTGGGTAATGCCAAATATTGTGAGGACATTCTTCGTGACACGTCCCGTAAAATGGGAACCTTGGTCAGATTCAATGCTGCGGGGGAGTCCCCATCTTGTAAAGATGTGGTAGGTTATAATCTTTGCGGTAGTCTTTGCCGTGTTCGTTCTAGATGGGAATGCTTCTACCCATTTCTTAAACGTGTCTATAACGACTAAGACATACTTGTAACCATTCCTGGAAGGAGGCAATGGTCCTATAAAATCAATCTGGAGGTTAGTCCAGGGGCCATTAACGGGGCGGGTGTGGCTAAGCTGAGCTTTCTTTGCATATCTGTCCGGATTGTTTTGGGCACAGATAAGGCAATTTTCCACATAGTGCGTGACGTCTTCTTTTAAATTTGGCCACCAACAGAGCTGCCTGAGGTGGACTGTAGTGGGGTCAATTCCCTGATGCCCATGACTATCATGGAACAAACAAATAAGCTGATTCCTGTCCTGTTCAGGAACCACATAAAGGGTGTCTTTTAGGATCACACCGTCATGTGTGGTCAGTGCATTTTTAAACCTATCGTATGGGGCTGGAAAGCTTCCTTTTAAAATCTTCCTGAGATTACTATCTTGCTTCTGGGCCTGCACAAAATCCTCGATATTAGTCTGTGAGACCTGAACTGCATTCACTGGGGCGCTTTCGGGGGGTTCCAAAAATATCCATGTCTGGAACCTGCTTTAGCCAGTGCGTCGGCTTTTACATTTCCAGCGGGGGAGGAACGCTGGTGACTTCGAACTTTAACGATGCCAAAAATCCTGTCCTGTGCTTTGTCTAAAATGTGCCGGAGCAATGGGGCTGAAGGGAGGGTTTTTCCGTCCGTGGAAACAAATCCTCTTGCTTTCCACAGGGGTAGGAATTCTGTGAGGCTGTTACAGACATAGAGGCTGTCCGAGTATATGTCTGCTGGGCTAGGGAAGGAATCTGGGTGATCTATAACGTACGCAATGGCTGCTAGTTCTGCTGCCTGCACGCCTAAGTGTCCTGGTAGTTTTAGCAAGATTTCTTCCAGGGCACATACCTGTGCGTCCTCGACATAGATGCCGCATCCTGTAATTCTCTCTCCGTTTAACACAGTGGATGAGCCATCCACATAAATCCTGAGGGGTGCGCACCTGTCTGTGGGCCGGGGTCTCTGGGGTGAACTACCTATCTTTTTGGGGGGTGTTTTTGCGATAAAGGGGCCTGTGTTGTGGTGCGGTGAGATGATTTCACATTCGTGGGGGGTGCCTGGGTACTGAAGGTTGTCGGCTAGGAAAGTGTGGGTCTTGGTCCTTTTAACAGTGATGTCCCGTCCCTGCAAAAGAAGGGTCCATCTGGCTGCTCTGATCTGGCTTACTGTACCGTCCTTAAGTCGTCCGTCTAGTAAAGGTTGGGTGGGGGTGTGTTCCGTGAGGATTGTGATGGGGTTTAGTCCGGTGATGTATGAGAAGTATTGAACTGCCCAGAAAACTGCGAGCAGGTGCCTTTCACAGGCCGAAAATCCCTGCTCCACAGGATCTAAAATTCTGGAGGCGTAAGCCACGGGTCTTAACTGTTCATGCCGTTCCTGGAGGAGCATGGCCGAAAGAGTATGCTCTGTGCTCGCTATCTCTATAGCATAGGGGGAAAGCGGGTCTGGAACCTGTAGTGTGGGGGCTGCAATGAGTGCGCGCTTTAAAACATCTACAGCATCCATGTGCTGCGGAAGCCATTCCCAAGGGGCTCTTTTCTTTAGGAGCTCCGAGAGAGGTGCTGCTTTGGTGGCGAAACCGTCAATATGGTTTCCGCAGTAGCCAACCAGTCCTAAAAACGACCGGAGGGCGGAAACATTCTGAGGAAGGGACAATTTGACAATCGAGTCAATTCTTTTATGCTCGATCTCGCGTTTACAATGCGTGATAATCGTTCCCAAATATACCACTTTGTTTTCCAAAATGTGGGCCTTCTTGGGGTTTACTTTGCATCCAATTTGCTGTAGGAGTTCCAGGAGTTTGGACATAAGCTCGATGTGCTCTGCCTTGGTATCTGTCTGCAATAATAGGTCGTCTACATACTGGACCAGACATTCGGGGTGAGAAAATGTTGATAAACCATTGGCCAGCTGTCGGTGGAAAATGGAGGGGGAGTTGTAGAATCCTTGTGGAAGGCATGTCCACGTGTACTGCTGACCTTTAAAAGTGAAGGCAAATTTATACTGGCACGCTTTTGCCAATGGAATGGACCAGAATCCGTTACTGATTTCCAAACCCGTAAAATATCGTGAGTTGAATCCCTGTTTGAGCATGGTCTCGGGACTTGTGGCTACCGTGGGGGCTGCTGCGGGGGTGACTTTGTTGAGTTCCCGGTAATCGATGGTCAGTCGCCATGATCCATCGGGCTTTCTCACTGGCCAAATCGGGGCATTATTAGTAGAGGCTTGTTCTAAGTACGCCTTGTTCTAATAAGCTGTCAATAACCTTTGCGATTTCTCTCTCTGCCTCTTGGGGAAATCCGTGCTGCTTCTGAGGTCTAGGGTCAGGTCCTGTTATTTGAACCGAACCAGCCATCCTGCCGCAGTCATGTTTATGACTTGCAAATGCGGTCCTGTCCTTTTGGAGAACTGCCCTAACCTGTTTGTCTGTGCTAATCGTGGCCGGTTCAAACCAAAATTCGCCGATTGCGCTAATCTTGTTTGCATAATCACCTACTGTGAGCGTTGCGGGGCTCTTGCTGACTTTGTCATTTTCCAGACACATTGATTTACAGGGTCAAAAGATAGGTTGTGGGAGTTCATGAAATCAATGCCCAAAATGTGTTCTGCTGTGTGGGGCAGATCGACCAAAACTATGGGGTGTCTTGTTGTAATATTGCCAATTTGAATGGGTACAGGGGCTGTGATGTGTCCCTGTTGTGAGTGGCCTGTGAAGCCGCTGAGGGTGATTGTGGCTGTAGTGGGCCACGTGTCTTTTTGGAACATGGTGGAGGAATTAATTGTGGTGCGGGACCCTACTGTGTCCCAGAGAAATTCGATGGGCTGTCCCCGTATTTTCGCTGCAACTGCTGGTCAGCCGGACCTATCCCAAAGGGTGTCGCAGACCCAGTTGGGGCAGCCCGAACACCGTCAGTCTGTTCCGTTCATGTCTGTCTGGTCTGAACGGTCGCTCACACTTTGTATGGGCTTTGTTCTGTTATTATTCAGAGTGCCTGCCTGCTGGGCTTTCTGTGGCTTTCGTGGGGCATTGCACTCTCGTGCAAAGTAACCTAATTGTCCACAGTTGTAACACCCTGTGGTTTCTGTGGGGGGCTGTTCCTGCCTTCGTTCACCCATGCGGGGTTCTGGTGTGCTTTAACTGCTTGGATATCTACCTCTGCCTGCTGTTCTTCAGGTTTTCTAATTGCGGGTTTGTTGTGGACAGATTGCTCCCAGGTGCGGGACAACCTTTTTAAAACCCACTTTTCGTTGTGCGCTTCTTCCGAAGGATCATAATTGGTACAGGTTTTTTGTCCTGCCTCTGTGGCATGGGAGATCAGGGTGCGGGTCCATTTGGCCATATCGCCCTGGGACAAATGGGCACGGTCTAAATTGCCGAAAACGGCTGTAAAGTGGACCCACAGGCGTCCAGCAAACACTGTGGGGTGTTCTGTCTTCTTCTGCCTGCACTTATTCAGGCCTTCTACTGGGTCACCTCTGTTGTAACCGATCGCGTCTAGGATCGCCGTGTGCATCTCTGCAAGGGTGCCTCCTCCTACATTCTGTGGGTCGGGAAGGTCTGCTACAACTGAAGGGTCTAAACTCAAAACTGTGAGCTTCACTTGCTCACGCTCATCCAGGCCGTACATGGTCGCCTGCTGCTTCACTCTAGCAAAGAAGTGGTGCGGTCTGAGGTGGGGAGGAACGGTGTGATCTTTTCGCACGCGTCCCGTAATTGGGTCACGGTTAAGGGGGTGGTGTAAAGGAATTCCGCGTCTCCTTCCGATGTGACTGTGCGGTGGGTGGTTACTGGATTCATGGGTGCCTGATCTATCTGTTCTGTGGGGGGTTGGGGTGCTTTTCTCTTTTGGGGATTTCCTTGCACACATGTTCCCTGAACATATCTCTGCGCCGTTTCGTTTAGTTCTTGCCAATCAGGGCCGTCTACCTCATCTAATTGGGATCCAAAGGTGCTCTGAAACCCATTTTGTACTGAAAGCAAAGACTGCAGTCCCACAATCTGCTTCCTGCATTTTGAATGATCCACTGAACTTTGTCTGTGTTCCATGGTGGCAGCATGGAGTGCTCTTAACGCTGCTTTTAAATTGCTGCACTGCCTTTGCAATGCCTCTACCTGTTTCTCTGTCTCTTCTCTTACCAGGACTGCACGTTGCGTGTCCTGATAGGCCTTTTCATAGTGGGTTTGGAAGCTGCTCAGATGCGCTAGACAAGACTGGTGTGCCCACTTGGCATCATCCACCTCTCCGTCCTTTGCTGCCAACTTCCTTCTTAATTCTATGTTCTCTCTCTCGATCTCACTAACATCGACCTTGCTCATTCGATGTCTCTCTTCTATCTCTTTGCGGAGTGTCCGAACGACCTCCACTGTGCCTCGCAATTGTGCCAGACAAGACACGATTGCCATCGGCTTGCGAGCTTTCCCTGAGCTCTTCTTATGGATT
This sequence comes from Scyliorhinus torazame, assembly GCF_047496885.1. Lineage (NCBI taxonomy): Eukaryota > Metazoa > Chordata > Chondrichthyes > Carcharhiniformes > Scyliorhinidae > Scyliorhinus > Scyliorhinus torazame. The sequence goes on from NC_092725.1 coordinate 66,381,010, forward strand.
TCGCTCAGGTTCTCCCACCAAGTATATCCTATACTCCCGGGACCTGTTTCCTCATTATCACAGAATTCACCCCAAAGGGGCCATCCTTTCCCTTTGAGATATTTCCTGATCTCTTCTTCCCAAACGGGACACTGTCCTACTCTGCTGCTGGTCGCTGCGACCACAAATTCTTGAGGGTTCATGAGGCGTTCCATTGCCTTCATTGCCATTTTTCCTATCTGAATGCTCTTTTAAAATTTGGAATGAGGAGTGCTAAGGCGGTGCTGTAAACACGGGTACGGCGTTCGCTACTTTCTGGAATACAAACTCCCGACAGTTTTTTGCAACAAAAAATCTATCAGTTTTACCTTATAGCCCTGTTAGTTATGCATGCATTAACAGCTTCCGAATTATGAGGATTGATCAGAACTGCTTGAACACTTGTGGTTTTTCTGTTCCCAATTGGATTCTCAATTCAAATTTTGGGTTCTCCCGCAGTGGTTAGGCCACTTCTAACTCGGGTCCCGTCAGAGTCAGCCAGTAAATGTTGCTAACTTTGGTTGGCTCTTAATTAGTTGCCCGTTGTGTCTTTACTTAATTTGCTCTGTTTCTATAACCTTTGCTCTAGAGTCACCAGGTATCTTTATGATACCACCACGAGGTTCAAGTTCAAGTACTGATCAATAACTTGACACACCAATTAGTAAGATTCAAATCAAAACACATTTATTATACACAGTCAATCACTACACATGCATAAAACTCTACTTACTAGACTATCTCTAACACTAAAAGGCCTATACTTAGCTTTGAGACTGGCCCACCAGGTCAGGGGAACAAATGGCCTTTTGTTCGATTCTGAGTCTGCAGGATTCAAAAGCTGGTATGGACTGATAGCTAGGAACGCCTATCTCATAGTGTGCGTTGACTGGAGACTTACTTGGTTGGTGCGGCAGCTCGGCAGGTCACTGTCAAGGGTTGGTTCGCGCTGCTGAGTGACCCTGCCAAGAAGGACTCTATTTTATAGTCCCCAAGTACTTCACGCCCCTTTAGGCGGACCCCATACCTGGTTCCAAGTGATTGGACTACGTTCCGATCACTTGGATCAATTTCTCCAATACTGGAGCTGTTCCCTGATCGCTGGGCGGTTCCCAAGTGTCTGTTGGCCTTCCTTTGTCTTGGCTCCTGCTGGCGCCGAGGAGTCTGGCTTGGCCTTATTTACCTTAAATGTTTCAATTGTTCCTGGGGATCGCTCATTAATATGCAGATGGCTGTGAGTTTCAGTGCTGTCTGGGTTTCTGCAAAGTCTAATACACAGGAAACTTTGCACCTGCTAGTTTTTCCTGGCTTGACTGAATTTCCCTGCAGTCTTTGCGGGTCACCATTTTAAAGTCGGGAAGTGGCCAACCCAGGTGCCTACAGCACAGACAGTGACCCAGCAGGGAATCGAACCTGGGACCCTGGTGCTGTGAAGCCACAGTGCTATCCACTTGTGCTACCGGGCTGCCCAGTGCTACCGTGCTGCCCAGTGAGATCTCCTGCACGGGGGGATCCTTCTTGCATTGAGGGAGAATTTTTAGGAAGAGACATCCTACATGAAGAGACACTACAACAGCTAGTTCACAGCATTATAAAAGGACATAAAAAATACCTATCTGAACAATTCAAACAAAGGCCTGGATGTGCACCGAATTGGGGTAACTTGGGAGTCTTTCAAAAATGGTGGGAGCGCCCAATTCCAGCATTCCCAACCACATTCTTAGGATTTCCAATTTTTAAGAGTGATCTTTAAGGGTGTTTATGTCAGATCCCTCACCCTGCACCCATGACCAGGCGGACTCCATTTTGCGGCCCGAGTCCTCTGCAAGTGTAACGGAGTTGGGCTAGGTTTTCAGTTAGTTTGTACGAGGGGACCTTTTAAGTTCAAAAGATGCTGCTCATGTTCCCCATGCACCCCAAAATAACCCCGCTGGCTTCCATGACATGATATGCAATCCAAGCCACCTTTCTGACCCCTTATGGCCCCATGTCAAGATATGACCCCCCACAAAAAACCTATAGTCCATCATGGCTCCCCTCCCATGTCAAGGTATGGCACCTCCATGCCCATTCACGCTATTTAGAACCAATGAACACTCATAATAATAACCTTTATTATTGTCACAAGTAGGCTTAAATTAACACTGCAATGAAGTTACTCCCCTAGCTGCCACATTCCAGTGCCTGTTTGGATACACAGAGGGAGAATTCAGAATGCAATGATGGGACATGGCGATTGTGTAGGTGTGATGGGTGTTGCTGAAGGACATTCCTGTTTTTAATTTCACTGTTTTTATTTAAACAGCCTGGATCCTGACCTATCAGCCCCTGTGGCTGTCTCCAAACTAACTCCCATGTTGGTTGGTTCAATTCTAGCCTGCCTGAACCCCCCCAATCTCCCCTCCACAACAATGAAAATCCTCTCTTTTGGACTCCCCCGGCGTGAGCAAGCCGAAGTTGGACATTTTCCCCATACCTCCCTCGAGAATACAAATCCAGGTCCAACTTGTATGAAAGTGTTTCTAAAATAGACTGCACTAAAATTAACGAGAATATTAAACTGATATTTCTATTTCACTATTCTGTCATAAAATCTTTACTTAACAGAATCACACTTTGGGTTTTTTAATGCCGCCATTTCAATTCCTCAGTTTATTAATATTAATAACCATTTAATCTTAACTGAGATGTGTAAATGAAGTTGAGGGAAAGGATCAACCACCGTCTCATTGAATGCCTGGCTGGATGATGCAAGGGGCTGAATGACCTGTTCTTATGTAATATTTAACGTCACAAAGATGTAGTTTATCATCAAGGATTTGCAGGCTCCTGCAAAATAATGCATACCTTGAATACTTAACCTTGGAGTAAGTGCTCATAGCTGTAAAACATGTAGCTACACTGGATCCAGTATGTTTCTTGGGAACCAAACCGTCTATAATGGAATATGAATTGAGAAATGGCTAAAAATAATATCTATTCATTGCATCTTATCCTCTGCATATAATTACGACTATTGTTGATTAGTTCGGTATTGAAGAGCTAGATTAATATTGCCTCTAGTCAGTATGTGACCTGTCCAAGCCTGCATCATGAGATAGCAACATATATTATCAAGTACATATGCAGCATAATTTATGACTGCACTACATAATATAATTTATTTTTGTAAATGAACTGGAGAGGCTAAGTGCAAGGCTCCATTTGCAGCACCTACATTTTCATGTCTTCCAGGCTGTCTTTATGAGGAGATAATCACATAGCAACAAGTCTAAATTACCTTGCAAGAGCTAAAACCATGTGAACAAGGGCACATTTTCAAGATAATATAAAAGAGTAAAACATTTTCATTCAAATAAAACTAACTTTGGTGAGTGTCACAACAGACTTACAGTCTGTCTTCTAATCTAAAGGGATTCTGAGATGGATTTTGCACCCAGCAGCGAACAAACAGCGCTCGCCATTCATTTACACTTGGTTGACCATAGACTTTCTCTGGGCTTTTGCACTGGAACCTGCCGTGATTAGAAAGCTATTTCAGCATGGCATCCTCTCCAGGAGACCTGGAGTCTGGGTGAACAACGTAAGTTTCCTTAGTAATCAGATTTAAGAATCTTTAATGAAACCAAGCAGTGTAATTAGAATAAGAATATTGATGACTAATCAGGTACAGAATGTGAAATAGAGGGAAAGTAAAATGGACTTACGAAAGATTAAGTAAAAGACCATGAGAAAAATTCTCTTTTTGCTTAAATGTCAATACTTTTGAAAAACAATCTCCAACAACAATTAATATCTGAAAGAATGAGACACCACATTTTTAAACATTTTTCAATGCCAGAGCGGTTAAATTAAGATTTATTGTGCCATTAAACTTCCATTGGAATAGTCAAGCCCTAGCCTTTTCTGTTGAGCCTTGTGGGATTATATTATGCTGAATCGCTGGGTGTACAGTGAGGCTCCTGGAGAAATAGGCAACTTGGACAGCAACTTCTTACTTCCATGTTTAACTCAGCATGTGCCCTTGCTGGAAGATGTCCGATTTGCACTTCAATAGCGAACATTATTAGCCTCATTGTTATTTCTACAGCAAAATCCAACCCAATATTTTAAAAGGAAGCATGTTAGTGCAGAATCATTCCATGTTGAAAGTAAATACATTTGAAAACTAAAATCAGAAATGTATCCACCTTCCCATGGTTCTCTTTTCACCCTGTCACTGTTGTTCAACAACTTTCAAGCATTTTGTAAACCTCTTTTTTGGGATTGATATTCAACAAATGTGTTCTTGCCTTGTACCTCAGGAATTATTCTAAATCTTAGTAGTAAATGGGCCAATCCTCAAGTGTTGATCATCAGAGTGCGCTTCATCATGTATATAAATATTTCGTGACAATTCTAAAATGCGAACATTGTGACTGGCCATTCAATAAATGTGTTCATTGCACTTCCAAAATTTTGATATGGAATTGCGACACTCCGTCATTCTAGCCTTGACCCCAAGCACTCCGTGTTCCTGGCTTTGGTTTTGTTAATGGGAACCTTGATCCCAAAGCCAGGCACCTTACTGTAAACCTAGGGCTGTATTAGTTTATTCATAAATGTAAGAAATCAGTGTTCTACAGAATAGAACCATGCCTGTCACGTGGGAGAAACCAAGGTTCTCCCCTAGCATATTGATGATCTAAGTTGGCTATGTTTCAACTCTTTTAAGTAATTAAATCATTGAAGTATGCAATATATGAATATGCAGGCATTAAAAAATTTTAAGCTTCAGAAATCTTGAACATTAGAAATGGATTTATATAAAGTCTGGCATGATTTTAATTACTCCAGAAACATGTGCAATTTATCGTGGTGAATAAATTAGTTCCAAGACTAAACATGGAGCAGAGCATTACAAATAGAAGCTTCTGATACCAATAGCCCTTTTGGGTTCATTCAGCTTGTGGTCATTTGCTATTGCTCTTTGATTACTGAGGGTGGCTAGGGCATTCACCATGGAAAGTTTCATGCAATGACTGATCCTGTTGTCTCAGCACTGTCTCCATATTTCACACTTCTCTTGTCCACTTGACTATTTTGGCCAAAGGTTCAGTTCCTTCGACAACATCTTGCAAACGTGTAACCTCCACCACCAAGAAGGACAAGGGTGGCAGCAAGAACATGGGAGCACCACTGCAAGTTCCCCTCCAGGTCACACAGCATCCCGACCTGGAACTATATCATCATTCCTTCAAATAAAAGCAAAATACTGCAGATGCTGGAAATCCAAAATAAAAACAGAAACGCTGGCCAAACTCAGCAGGTCTAGCAGCATCTGTGGAAACAGAGTTAGCTTTTCGAGTTCCCATGACCCTCCGCTATTTCTGACTGCACAGATACTGCCAGACCTGCAGAATTTATCTAGCATTTTTTCTGTTTTATTTTCTCATTCCGTTACTGTTGCTGGATCAAAATTCTGGAACTCCTATTCTATAATGTATGAATTTTGGGAGGGGTGATGAACACACAATCTGTTTTGCGAGATAAATATTGAACAGTATACCAGGAAGAACTCCCCGACACCTCTTCAAAATAGTACCATTGGATCTTTTTGCACTCGCCTGAGAGTGTGGAAAGGGCCTTGGTTTGCAATTTAATCCAAAAAGTTTAGATCTGAACTTTTTGCTTGTGACATTTTATCAAACCCTGTTCAATAAGACTTGAACCTAAACAGCAGTGAAATGGGTTGGAGAATTTACCAAAGGAATTTGAAAATTTATCTGTGGCAACTTAGGTCTGCACATTTAAAGGGGAAACGGGTTTTAACAGTACTGCTGAGGGCATTTCTTTTAGATACATTACCATACAGATACATTACCCTACAGATACATTACCCTACATTACAGGGTTCAGGAATGACCTACTTTTTGAAAAAAGACAAAGCAAAGATCATTACACAAAATACAAAGCACAATTCAACTGTCCAAACTTGTGACTATGCTGTTTCCTAACAAAATGTAACTTTCTATTCGGTCTTTTTTCAAAATAAATCTGCAAAATTTCAGCATGTTTTTAAAAATTGGATCCAATAACTTGATCTGAATATGATGTGGAGATGCCGGCGTTGGACTGGGGTGAGCACAGTACGAAGTCTTACAACACCAGGTTAAAGTCCAACAGGTTTGTTTCGATGTCACTAGCTTTCGGAGCGCTGCTCCTTCCTCAGGTGAATGAAGAGGTCTGTTCCAGAAACACATATATAGACAAATTCAAAGATGCCAAACAATGCTTGGAATGCGAGCATTAGCAGGTGATTAAATCTTTACAGATCCAGAGATGGGGTAACCCCAGGTTAAAGAGGTGTGAATTGTACCAAGCCAGGACAGTTGGTAGGATTTCGCAGGCCAGATGGTGGGGGATGAATGTAATGCGACATGAATCCCAGGTCCCGGTTGAGGCCGCACTCATGTGTGCAGAACTTGGCTATAAGTTTCTGCTCGGCGATTCTGCGTTGTCGCGGGTCCTGAAGGCCGCCTTGGAGAACGCTTACCCGGAGATCAGAGGCTGAATGCCCTTGACTGCTGAAGTGTTCCCCGACTGGAAGGGAACATTCCTGCCTGGTGATTGTTGCGCGATGTCCGTTCATTCGTTGTCGCAGCGTCTGCATGGTCTCGCCAATGTACCACGCTTCTGGACATCCTTTCCTGCAGCGTATGAGGTAGACAACGTTGGCCGAGTCGCAAGAGTATGTACCGCGTACCTGGTGGGTGGTGTTCTCACGTGTAATAGTGGTATCCATATCGATGAGCTGGCATGTCTTGCAGAGATTGCCATGACAGGGTTGTGTGGTGTCGTTGTCACTGTTCTGAAGACTGGGTAGTTTGCTGCAAATAATGGTTCGTTTGAGGTTGCGCGGTTGTTTGAAGGCAAGTAGTGGGGGTGTGGGGATGACCTTGGCAAGATGTTCATCGTCATCAATGACGTGTTGAAGGCTGTGAAGAAGATGACGTAGTTTCTCCGCTCCGGGGAAGTACTGGACGACGAAGGGTATTCTGTCGGTTGTGTCCCATGTTTGTCTTCTGAGGAGGTCGGTCCGGTTTTTCGCTGTGGCGCGTTGGAACTGTCGATCGATGAGTCGAGTGCCATATCCCGTTCGTACGAGGGCATCTTTCAACGTCTGTAGATGTCTGTTACGCTCCTCCTCGTCTGAGCAGATCCTGTGTATACGGAGCGCTTGTCCATAGGGGATGGCTTCTTTAATGTTTAGGGTGGAAGCTGGAGAAGTGGAGCATCATGAGGTTATCCGTAGGTTTGCGGTAAAGCGAAGTGCTGAGGTGACCGTCCTTGATGGAGACGAGTGTGTCCAAGAATGCAACTGATTTTGGAGAGTAGTCCATGGTGAGTCTGATGGTTGGATGGAACTTATTAATGTCATCGTGTAGTCGTTTCAGTGATTCTTCGCCGTGGGTCCAAAGGAAAAAAATGTCATCGATGTATCTGGTGTGTAACATCGGTTGAAGGTCCTGTGCGGTGAGTAGGTCCTGTTCAAACTTGTGCATGAAGATGTTGGCGTATTGGGGTGCGAATTTGGTCCTCATGGCTGTTCCGTGCGTCTGGATGAAGAACTTGTTGTCGAAGGTGAAGACGTTGTGATCCAGAATGAAGCGGATGAGTTGCAGAATTGCGTCTGGAGATTGGCAGTTGTCAGTGTTGAGTACTGAGGCTGTTGCAGCAATGCCGTCGTCATGGCGGATGCTGGTGTAGAGTGCCGAGACGTCTATTGTGACGAGGAATGTTCCTGGTTCAACTGGTCCATGGGTGCTGAGTTTCTGTAGGAAGTCCGTCGTGTCGCGACAGAAGCTGGGTGTATCTTGTACGATGGGGTTCAAGATGCCCTCGATGTAGCGTTCAGACCCTCGATCTGAATACTAAACACAAATCCTACCTATTATATCAAACCCCCTTAATGTCTCTAAGGCCAGCATAACCTGTGAGCAATGGAATAAACTCCTGATTAGGGTATTGAGTGAATGAATAAAGTATTTCTTCTGTTCTGATTTTCCTTTGCAGCATCTTGAACCGTTATCAAACCCTTTAACCGAATTCCATATGTGGCAATAAATGCTCTGCAATATCAGTGTGTAAGAAAAAAAAGCATAGAGGCATCTTTAGAGAAAATTAATTGAAGTTTTAACTCTTGTGAGTCCAGCAACTTGCTCTGGATGAGGTCGCGAAAGCAGACATTATATAAAGGTGTAACCCTCCTCCCCCTCACGGTAGAACAGTGGTTAGCACTGTTGCTTCATAGCTCCAGGGTCCCGGGTTCGATTCCTGCTTGGGTCACTGTCTGTGCGGAGTCTGCACATTCTCCCCCTGTCTGTGTGGGTTTCCTCCTATATGTCCTGAAACACGTGATTGTTCGGTGAATTGGACATTCTGAATTCTCCCTTTGTGACCCGAACAGGTGCCGGAGTGTGACGACTAGGGGATTTTCACAGTAACTTTATTGCAGTGTTAATGTAAGCCTACTTGTGACAATAATAAAGATTATAAAGAAAAATAGGAGCTTGCTTGCATTTCTGTATTAATGATCTGATTATGTCGCATGGAGTTGTGCATCCCTGTTTGGAAGTCATTAATTACAGAGAGATACCCAGCATTTCCCCTATTTCTCGTAGAGAGTAATTATAGAAGCCGAAGAATTTTTACAGTGTGACACTTACAAGCCAGTGAGCGCACTGACCTTTCAAGGGAGCTAGTTTTTCAGGAGGACAGTTTCAACCTAAGAGTTCATTAGTTTGAAGCAAGTTGGACAAAATTCATTGATGTTCATGGCATAATATGACGCTATTGATCACCATTTTCAAAACAGTTTTGCCAACCTTATTTAAAAGAAAAATCACGAGTCATGCATTGTTTGATTCAACATATTCTTCCCTACAATCGCGCATATGTGATCTGCAAATCAATTTACCTATTTAAAGAAAAGTTTCAGATTCAGAAAATTGAGGGGCATAATTTATTTCCTGTATATTCGTGGGCATTGTAGTTTCCATATATTCATCGGCATTGTGGTGCAGACTGCCAATGTACAAATGCAGAAGATTGATCCAGAATAGAATGGTACATAGTGCAATTCTTTGTTATGCAACTGGAATGGAATTGTTCACTGGAATGGTATTTTCAGGAAGACTTGATGAAACATTGTCATGGGTTTCTATTCACCCCAAGAATGTGGAATACTTTGTCAATCATCTTTTAATTCGAGAGTATATTACCCTGAAAATTCATGCTCAATATAAATGCAATCTATGAAACATTTTCCATTGTTGCTCTCTAGTCTGTGTCTACCTTTATACTTAGGATTTCAATACATGAAAGAATAACACATTTGAGAAGATGGAGCTTTTGCACATCTGCGAGAACATGTAGCAGAGGCAAGAATTTTAAAAAAAACATTGCATGCACCATCCGCTTGAATTTCTTCTCCCGAGAGATAGTCTTGCAATATGTTTTTGTTGCAAACTGTTTCCCTCAAATTATGGTGAATCCTCTGCTGTTTACCATCTCTTGTTTTGAGTAATGTCCTCCTCGCATCTTTTCAGAAAGGGCTGCTTGGCTGTCAGGAGATAAAAGGCTGAGCTTTTCTCCCCCCTCATTAATACTGTCTTTGTAAAATTACTTGTTAGAATTGATGTTGAACAAACTGCAGCCAAGTACTATGTATGCCAAGACCGATTTCTGTTTTGTGCTCGGCATTAATTTAGCTTGAAAGAAATGAAGCTCATGAATCCATTAGCTTTGAGCAGGCCAGTTCTCGATCTGTTGTGCCGGCCAATTGTGCTAAACGTGAAAAATAGACTTAGCGTTATATCCTGGGTGATCAATTTAAGGTAAAAGCAAACTTTCAAAGTGTAACCTACTGTGGCATTTAGTGAGTTTAAAAAAACCTCATGAATGGAAAGAATACAAGCATTGTAGGAGGATCATAGCACAATTTATGGTGCAGGGTACAGCAAGATATTCTTTCAAAAAACCTTCCCAAACATGTGCATTAGAACTGTTGGAAAGTTTGGTTGTTTCCTTTAAAATTTTATGCATCTCCATCCAAACAGTTTATTTTTTTCATTTTCCAATTTGAGGGACGAATCCACCTACCCTAATACATGTTTGGGTCGTGGGGGTGAGACCCATGCAGACACGGAGAGAATGTGCAAACTCCACACGGAGAGTGACCCAGGGCCGGGTTTGAATTTGGGTCCTCAGCACCGTGAGGCAGCAATGCTAACCACTGTGCCACTGTGCCGACCCTCATCCAAACAGTTTCAAGTGTGAAGCTGGCATTTTTAAGACTTTGCTTTCACTAATTAACAATAACATCTTTAGAGCCACCATTTTAATAGATTTGCATGTCAATGTTTCACGCAAGATAACTTATGCTGTATTAATTGGGTTATTTTGTCCGTCTTTTTTTTTTACAAGATATGACTCTGTGAGCTGTTTATCTTGCTATTTCAACCAGTGTTGCATCGAGATATAAAAGAATGTAAAGCATGATGTATATCATGAAGTGTATTGCCCTTTGGCATGCTGTATTTTACTCCCATGTATATAAGGGAAGGGAAGCTTAGAACTTCAGAAAGAAATGCTTCAGAATATGCAGCGTTTCTACAGCAGTTGAAGCACATTTGTCACTTACTGGCTCAGTATGTAACATGCAGCTTTGATGGCTGTATAAATGTATAGCCTTCACTTGATCTGTGGATTCGGCATTGATGGAGAGGTTGTGCGCTCCTCTGTTTTCGGTCAGTGTGCTGCAGGTGAATGAAAGGTTTTCCTGGAGCACTCACCCCTCAACCTCATTTAACAATCTTAATCCAATGGAACCTTCCATTATCAGCAGAATGTTAATGGGACCCAGTGTGCATGTTCGTGCTCTACCCTCACATGGTCTTCTGTGCATTCACCCTCTCTGCCCATTTCGCCAACTCCCGTCGATCTGCTCCAGAACTTTCTACCTTATCCCACCTCACCTGTGGAAAACCAGTCCCCTCCCATGTTTCTGACCGTGTTTATTGTACGGGGCATTATATGGTCTGAAAGAGTGGGAAATAGATGGATTATGAATGACCTCTGCCCCCTCCCCAGGTTTTGTCATTAGATGCACAGTATCATGATAGAACAGATACTGGAGCGAAGCCAAAGGAAATAAAAGGTGGGCCTTATTCACAAATAAATGGAAAAACGAAGGACAGACAAGTTGCATTTATTTAGAATATTTCATCAGCTCAGGATGCCCTAAAGTGCTTTACAGCCAATGAAGTCCTTCTGAAGGGCAGTCACTGTTGTAATGTAGGAAATAACAAAAGGTGATGTACTATGAAGCAGTGTCTCATGGAAGATAAAAATTTGACAGCTACTTGAGAAGGAAGATTATATTAGAATAATAGTTTCAGGTGTTGATCTTTGATCCATCCAATCACAGTCTTGCACCGTGTTACCCTTGGGACAAGTCCCATTTGTCGTCTTCCTTCTTGAAACCTTGTGAGGCGTCTTCCACCACCCATGCTATTAATCTGTTCCACACACTGACCACCCAAATCACCAATGCAGAGGAGGATTCTGCAATCTCTGCCAATGGGGGTCAACTGGTCTGTCCAATTAGTAAATTAGATAAAGTAACAAAATTGACTGTGGCACTTCACCTTTTTGAATTTTATATGTATAGATACAAGAATTCAACAATGAGCTTCAAGCCATCAATGCTGCTGGTTTCTCAGCTTTGACATTTGATGGAACTCTGGGAGCGCCCATGAAACCACGGACAAACAGCAAATCATATCAGTTCACTGCCAATGACCAACGCACTGTGGAGGAACTGCGCAGATGGGCAAATGCCACTATTTCTATCCACAAGCCAACCGTCAAACTCTCAGAAGTTAAACCTGCCGAATACTTTGATCTGACCTGTCAACTTATCGCAAAAGCTGTAGTGGATCGTTCTGCTGTTCTGTTGAAGGTAAGGGATATTTGAAGGCACCTCTGAATGACGTTGAAAGCAAGTGTGATGTTGATTAAGCAGGTCCTATTTTACACCAGCATCAGAAAGTAATGGCACTCAATTGATACATGAAAGTAGTGGACAAGAAGGTGAAGTGTTTAAAAATTCAAAATAAATTCAAACTAGTTGATCATTTGATAAACTCAGCAAATTACGTGAGAAGGAACTGCAGTTGAGATAGAAAATTACCCTTCATGAATCCAGCTCCACTCAATAGAATCTCCTATCTGATGGTTATGAGGTTGCTAAGTGAGATACGTTTGGTGAGTTTCACTCAGATGATGGCCGTCTCTGCACCTATCATTGTGCCCTCACTTCCTGCCACTGACCTACGATGCCAGATCTCTTAATCGCCGCCCAATCCAAACAGTGTCTGACGTGCTAACACCTGATGCCAAACAAAATTTTCCTTCATGTTTTTATTAATGATGGTATTTGTGAAAGGGACAAATGGACATTTATCCCCTTCCTTTAAAATAGCAAGATAAATTTAATTGTCTCAGGCTATAAAATGTAATTCGAGGAAATAGCAATTCCTGACTCTTGTGAGCAGAAACTTATATTTTTTACTCCTGCCCTCCCCATTTCCTGTCACCATAAAAGTAATGCAGCTTAACTGACCTCCAAGGACCTTCTCGAACCTGACATCATGGGCCAAAATTATTGCAACATCAAACATAGTCACAAAGGCTAATTTGCGAAACAGTTATCCTTATCCTTTCTTTTGTACTTCCGGACTCTGAAAATATGCAATGGTATTCTTACTGTACCTAGAATGAATTAATCAATAAGGATCAGTGATGGTATGGTGGCACAGTGTTTAGCACTGCTGCCTCACAACATCAGGGACTCGGGTTCAATTCCGGCCTTGGGTAACTGTCTATGTTGGGTTTGCACGTTCTCCCCGTGTCTGCGTGGGTTTCCTCTGGATCCTCTGGTTTCCTCCCACAGTCCAAAGACATGCAAGTTAGGTGGATCGGCCATGTTAAATTGGCCCCTAGTGTCCAAAGATGTGCAAGATAGGTTATGGGTATAAGTCCGAGTGGAGTGGTGCAGACCCGATTGGCTGAATGGCCTCCTTCTGCACTGAAGGGATTCTATGAGGAACCTAGTACGAAGATATTGCAAGAGCTTGTAATTTAAAGTTTATGTTAACATTTGTCAGGTTGCTGTCAAAGCTTTTTGATTGGATATCAACTTCCTACCATTTTCCTGAGCTGTTGACCGGGGGATTTGTTTTCCTTCTGTAACAAAATCTAGTCCAGTGGTAGACAACCTGCAGCTCGAAGGCCACGTGCAACCCACCGGAGTTCTGAGTGCGGCCCATAAGACATTTGTTGACTATTGCCCCGTACAGGATTGCCACATTCACCTGGCTTCCATCTGTGTTGCTTTTTTCCTACTGGTATGGCTGAAGAAACGCAAGGGCTAGGGAAAGAGCATGCTGATTGCACACAATATGGACTGTGAGAGCTGTGCGCTCCCGTTCCATCCTAACCGTATATATTTCTTTGTACCATTTGAAGTTGATGACAGTTGTCGATTCAGCATTTTCTATAAGTCGTTATGAAATATTTGGCGTGTTTTAAATGTATTTAATCTTCTTCACGTGGGTCATGGTTTGTGAACGAGCCTGATTTCAATCTTGCGGCCCGTTGAGGTGAAGAAGGGCCATTTATGAGGCTCACGCACTAGCCAAGGTTGCCCATCACTGATCTAGACTAACCTGAAGTATGACATATTTGGGAAATATGTACAAGATTGGTGAGCTAAATATGAAAACATGGTCTTGGATATTGATAAGCGATGAAGGATCCTGGTTTGTGGATTTGACTATAACGGTGATTCCTGCTTCCTTTCAGATCTGAAACTCAATAACTAGCAACAGAATGAGTCATTATTCTCTCCATGAATATGAATCTTTCCCAGCTCCCTCAGGTTGTGTGTGGATCTCAGGACAAAAAACAAGATTGTGCTTCAACGCAGTCGCCCTCTGCAGTTTTGGTGGGGAGGGAGGGCTGACTCTTCGCAGCACCCAATGAGATTGCCGATTCCTTATATGGAAGACGGCAAGAGCCCTCTCGGGGTCTTTTCTCAGGTTTACGGAGCGCGACACTTCCGGTGGCGAACGCAAATGGAGCGGCCTCAGCAAAGACGCTCCCGCACAGCCACAAAATCACGCCTTTTGGGGGGGGGGGGGTTTCCCTGGGAATTTACAAAAAAAAAAAGAAGAATTCTTTAGGCCATGCGAATTCGGCCCTGCCCAGGCGCCAAAGCTCCGATCCACGGAGCTGGAGAGAAAAAAAAAGGAGAGACTGGTCCCGGTGAGCAGCACGTGGAGGAGGAGTGGGAATCGCTCAGAAACGGCCCGAAAGTCGGAGCACGGAGAGGATCACAAGAACAAAATAAGAATTTTTAAATTCAACCTTCCTTGTTCCTCTCCTGCAAATCTTTTTTAAAAAAAGAAAAACTTTTTTAATGGAAAAAAAAAACTTTCAAAAAAAAAATCCCTTTTTATTAAAAAAAATTGATTTTAAAAGGGTTTTTTTTTTCTTTGGGGGGGGGAACAAGAATTTTTTTTTTTATTTTCCGCACCAAAACCCAGGAAAAAAAGAGAAAGGCACAGACAGAAATATGCCTCCAAATAATAAATTGGGGGGGGACGGACGGCGAGATGTAAGAAGGAACAGCAGCAAAGGCGAAGGAAAAAAGCAGGAGCCGCGGCCGCACAGGCAGACGACCCCACGGGGCGAGGCGGAGGTTCAGGCGAATCAGGAAGCGGAAAAGCTGGCGAGCCGAGCAGCGGAGCAGGAACAGGAAGCGGCGACCACCCCCCCCCCCCCCCCCCCCCCACTCAGGGGGAGGAATGGAGAAGCGTGCTGAAAATGGAAATAAACGTCATAAAGGAGGAGATAAAAACAGAGATAAACACCATGAGGGAGGCACTCAGGACGGAGCTCCACACAATGATGAAGGAGATGCTGGCGGAGACAACAGAAAAAATGCAGCGAACCATCAACGGCCTGGAAAGGAAGGTGGAGGTGCAGGAGAAAACTATTCCGGAGTTGGAGAGGGCTGCCTCGGACCAGAGCGACAGGATGGTAACTCAGGAAACCGAGGTGAAAAGGCTGGTAACGACCCAGGGGAGCCTAAGAGGGAAAGTGGAGGACCAGGAAAATAGGTCCAGATGGCAGAATGTTAAAATAGTGGGTCTGCCAGAGGGGATGGAGGGCAGAGATCCAACAGGCTCCGTCACCCAAATGCTGGGCAAGCTAGTGGGAAGGGAGAAGTTTCCAAACCCCCCAGAAATCGACAGGGCGCACAGGTCGCTCCGACTCAGGCCCAAAGCCGGGGAGCAGACCAGAGCGATTATCGTGAAGCTGCACAGGTTCCAAGACAGGGAAAAAATCCTAAAGTGGGCCCGGCAGACGAAAGCAAGCACGTGGGAAGGGAAGACCATAAGGGTGTACCAGGACATTGGGGCGGACCTGGCCAAAAGAAGGGCTGAATACAACAGGGCCAAATCAGAACTCTACAAAAGTAATGTGAAATTTGGGATGTTATTCCGGCCAAACTCTGGGTAACATTTGAGGGGAAGGAGCTGTTTTTTAACATCCCTGCGGCAGCGGAGGAGTTCGTTAGAGCGAACAAACTGGGGGAGTGACAGCCACAACAGCCATCATGAAAGCGACGGGGATGGAAAAGAAAGGAAGAATCGGAAGAAAGAGCAGCGGGCAGACCGCAAACAGAGACAATACGATCACGGATGCACACGCGTGTTTGGTGCACTGTGCGGGACTGTGCTGACTCGTTCCCGGGCTCGTTCCACCTCTCAATGCAATGGGGGGGGGGGAGCGAAACAAGGTGAATGAGGGTGAAAAAGGCGGACAAGAGGGCGAGACAAGGGCTAGCAAAAGGAAGGTAAAACAGGACCAGAGCAGGGCAAGTGCTGGGAGGGGGGCCACCATGCCAGCGAGGAGGGCTAACACGGGAGGGCGGGAAGAAAGGAGGGCCGCGGCGCACTTCTCAGGGGAGAGGGAGCGCCTGGCACAAAGAGAAGGAGGGGGCAGGCAGAAGGGAGGGAAGAACACGGGGGGGGGGCAGAGGAACAGGGACTAAGGGGGGGGGGGAGGAGTCGGGGGGAGAGCACAAACAAAAGAGAAGCAAAGGGAAGGGTGAGGTAGATAAGCAGCACAAACACAGGCCTCGGCAGGCATGGAGCAGGGCGAGGAACCAAGATGGTGCCACAAACAGCCACTCGGGAGGGCTTCAGGACAAAGGGAGACCCTGGAGTGCAGGGGCGCAGCCACGTGGCATACACACAGCTGGCGGCCATGGTGGGTGCTCCCTGGACAAACGGAAACCCTGGGGCCTGACCTCATGGTGAGAGCGGTGACCGTGGCCAATTTGTACGGCCCCCTAACGAAGGGAAACCCCAGAGGGCAGGGGCACATCCACCAGGTAAGTATGGGTGACCCCGCAGGACCGGGGGGGTCAAAGAACCCCAACCAGGATTGTTACCTGGAACATAAGGGGTCTCAACGGCCCGGTCAAAAGATCCAGAGTCTTCACCCACCTAAGAAGCCTGAAAGCAGACATAATCTACCTACAAGAGATGCACCTGAGGGAGAAGGACTGACGGCTGGCAAGGAAGGGCTGGGTGGGACAGACATACTATTCATGCTACGGGACGAGGGCTAGGGGGGGTAGCAATATTAATTAGTAAGAGGACGAGGTTTACGGAAACCAAGACAGATACAGACCCAGAGGGACAGTATGTCATGGTCAGCGGTGTCCTGGAAGGGGCACCGGTCGTACTGGTAAATGTGTACGCTCCCAACTGGGACGACACAGAATTCATAAAGAAGACCATGGCAGAAATCCCCGACCTTGACACACACCGACTGATCATGGGGGGTGACTTCAACTGTGTACAGGACCCACTGACCGACCGATCAAACCCCAGAGCAGGGAAAAAGACTGGTATAGCTAGGGAACTAGGAGCATTTATGGAGCAGATGGGGGTGGTGCACCCATGGAGATTCCTGCACCCGGGAGAGAAGGAATTTTCATACTTACAAGTACACAAGGTATACACCCGTATCGACTTCTTTGCAGTGGGGTAATCGGAGCTTCCAGGGATCATGGGAACGGAGTACTCCGCGATCATTCTCTCTGACCGCGCTCCACACTGTACGATAGTAGGTAGATTATGTCTGCTTTCAGGCTTCTTAGGTGGGTGAAGACTCTGGATCTTTTGACCGGGCCGTTGAGACCCCTTATGTTCCAGGTAACAATCCTGGTTGGGGTTTTTTGACCCCCCCCCCCCCCGGTCCTGCGGGGTCACCCATACTTACCTGGTGGATGTGCCCCTGCCCCCTGGGGTTTCCCTTCGTTAGGGGGCCGTACAAATGTGAGGTTGGAGACAGGCCGTGCCCAGTGCCCCACATGGAGGCTGGACACGGACCTCCTGTCCGAAAAGGCCTTCTGTCAGAAAACATCGCGGGCCATAGGCGAATACATGAGTAACAACCAAAATGGGGAGGTCTCACCCTCCACGTTCTGGGAGGCACTGAAGGCCGTGATTAGAGGAGAGATCATAGCCTACAAGGCAAGCAGAGATAGGGAAGAGAGGGTGGCCAGGCAACAACTGGTGGACTCCATCCTGAAAGTCGACAGAAAATACTCCGAGGCCCCTACCGTAGGGCTGCTGCCGGAGAGGAAAAAGCTGCAAATGGACTTTAACCTGCTATCCACTAGGAAATGAGTGTACCAACTCCGTCAGACACGGGGGACCTTCTACGAACACGGAGACAAGGCTGGCCGCCTATTGGCTCACCAGCTGAGAAAGCAGCCAGCCACAAGGGATATGACGCATGTAAAGGATAGCAGAGGCAGACTGGTAACAGAACCAAAGGAGGTCAATCGGGCATTTGAGACCTTCTACCGGGGACTGTACACCTCCGCGCCCCCCAACAGGGATGCAGGGATGAAACAGTTCCTAGATGGACTGGAACTACCAGTTGTGGGGGAAGACAGACGGGCGGAGCTGGAAGCACCAAGAGACCTGGGAGAAATCATGCAGAGCATCAGCTCCATGCAGGCGGGCAAGGCACCGGGACCCAATGGGTTCCCGGTGGACTTCTACAAAAAGTTTGCACCAGTCCTGGCCCCACACCTAAGGGACATGTTCGCGGACTCACTGGCAAGGGGCACCCTGCCCCCAACGCTAGCGCAGGCCACAATTTCACTGATACCCAAAAAAGATAAAGACCTGACGGAATGCGGATCATACAGACCCATTTCACTGCTGAACGTGGATGCGAAAATACTCGCAAAGGCCCTGGCCAAAAGGCTGGAGGGCTGTGTACCAGAGGTGGTCGTAGAGGACCAAACCGGCTTTGTCAAGGGTAGGCAGCTCACAGCGAACATCAGGCAGCTGCTGAACGTAATAATGTGGGCAGAGAACACCAGAGGTGATCGTCTCCCTGGACGCAGAAAAGGCCTTCGACAGAGTCGAATGGAAATACCTCCTCGAGGTACTGGAACGGTTTGGGCTAGGAGCGGGGTTCACCGCCTGGGTGAGGCTCTTGTACAACGCTCCTAAAGCGAGGGTCCGAACTAACACCACCAGCTCTAAATACTTCCAGCTGCAGAGAGGAACAAGACAGGGTTGCCCCTGTCCCCACTCTTGTTCGCGCTAGCCATCGAACCCCTGGCGATAGCCCTGCGGTACGTGAAAAGCTGGAAGGGAATCCGGAGAGGAGACAGAGAGCACAGAGTCTCACTCTATGCAGATGACCTGCTCCTCTATGTCTCGAAGCCACAGGAGGGACTGAGGCAATACTGCAAATTCTGAAAGAGTTTGGAACCTTCTCGGGCTACAAACTTAACCTGGACAAAAACGAGGCATTCCCAGTGAACCCAAACGGGGGAGGGAGAGAGCTGGAGGGGCTCCCGTTCAAAACAGCCCAGAACAGATTCCGCTATCTGGGGATCCAGATAGCCAGAGACTGGACACAGATCCACAAGTGGAACCTGACCAGCCTGGTGGAGGAAGTAAGAAGAGACCTTCAAAGGTGGGGCTCACTCCCACTCTCCCTGGCGGGGAGAGTGCAGATGATCAAGATGAACGTACTGCCAAGGTTCCTCTTCCTGTTTAGATCCATTCCGATTTTCATCCCCAATGCCTTTTTCCAAAACGTAGACAGTCTAATCATGGCGTTTGTGTGGGGGGGGTGGGGGGGTAAGAACCCGAGAATCCCAAAACAGACACTGCAAAGAAGGAAAATCAAAGGGGGCTTGGCCTTACCAAACCTACAATACTACCACTGGGCAGCAACGGCAGAAAGAGTGAGGGGATGGGTACAAGAACCTGACACAGATTGGGTACAAATGGAGGAGGCATTCTGTAAAGGAACGACCCTCCGGGCCCTGGCCACAGCAGCACTCCCATCCCCCTTAATAAGATACACAACGAGCCCAGTGGTAGCGGCCAAACTGAGAACGTGGACCCAGCTCAGACAACACTTCGGGATAACTAAAATGTCCCCCATGGCCCCCATCTGCGGCAATCACAGATTCCCCCCAGCCATGCTAGATACCACCTTCAAAAGATGGAGGCAGGACGGGGGCACATTGACGGTCGGGGACTTCTACGTAGGGCACAGACTGGCAACACTGGACGAACTGACGAGGAAGTGGAGGCTAGCAAAAGGACAGGAAATGAGACACCTCCAAATAAAACACTTCCTCCGCAAAGAGACAGTGGGATACCCAGAAAGCACACTACTAGAGGACCTGATAGGCACAAGCAACGAGAAGGGGGGGCTATGTGGGAAAATATACGGACAGCTACTGGACAGAGCCCGCACTCCACTGGACGAGATAAGACAAAAATGGGAGGACGAACTGGGGACAGAGGTAGGATGGGACTCTGGAGCGAAGCACTGAGCAGGGCGAAGTCCTGAATAAGTCCTAATGCAGCTCAAAGTGGTGCACACAGCGCACCTGACCAGAACCCGAATGAGCAGGTTCTTCCCGGAGATGGAGGACAAATGTGAGCGGTGCCAGAGGGGCCCGGCCAACCACACCCACATGTTTTGGGCTTGCCCCAAGCTTGCTGGGTTCTGGACAGCCTTCTCCGAGGCAATGTCCAAGGTTGTGGGGGTGAGGGTGAAGCCATGCCCAATAGTGGCAATCTTCGGGGTATCGGAGCAGTCAGAGTCACACATGGGGAAGGGGGGCCAACGCACTTGCTTTCGCTTCCCTAATCGCACGCCGGAGAATCCTGCTCGGCTGGCGATCGGCAGCACCACCCACAGCTGCAGGCTGGCTCGCTGACCTCTCGGAATTTCTCCACCTGGAGAAGATTAAGTACGCCACCAGAGGGTCAGAGGAAGGCTTCCTGGATACTGGGGGGCAGTTTGGAGGTCTGTTCCAAAACCTGTTCGAGGCCAACAACGAGGAGTAACCTAATAAGAATGTTTTTTTTTTTTTTAATTAAAACACCAAGATATAGGAGTTACCAAAAGACTGCACAACCTGGCCGGGGTGGGGGGGGTGGGGGGTGGGTGGTGGGTGGGGGGGGTGGTAGGAGGAAGGCAGGGAAACCACGAGAGATGATTCCACTCTGTCTGGGAAGGAAAAGCACAGCCGAAGCTGGGAGGGGGGGCGCGGATACGGGAAAGGGGGAAGGAACCATAGACCGATCCAGAGGGCAATGAATAGCATGTAGGGTACGTTAAACGAAGGACGAACTAAACCTCTGGATAATAAAGGAAATTAGCGCAGGCGAGAAAAATGTGATGTGTATATACAACTGTTCATAAATATGAGAAATGCCAATAAAAAGATTTTATTTTAAAAAAGGTTTATGGAGCACACGTAGCCCTTTCCATATATGGTGTTCAGGCGCTGTTAAGTCTGACTGATATTGTACTTGAGGTGCCTATGAGCTTGGCCGATACTAGTCAATACACAAAATACTGTCCTTATTTGGCCAAGGTCGAGCACCTCTGGTCCCAGCTTCCAGGACAAGTTCAGACTTGCCCTTGTTCATCTCTGATCAGTGTCTGTGTTTATTGGGCCTGTCCGAATTCCCATCAGGCCTGGCAGCTTTAGCTGTTAACTATGGTTTAATTTAGAGTGTCCAATTCTGGCCTAGCTTTTCAGGCTGTTGGCCATTTTGCCACCGTATATCTTGATGGTGGAACCTGACTGCTGGTATTTAACTTATTGGCTGCATTCCCTTTGTTACATTGTCACATCTGTAGTCGGTGAGTTTTGCAAAGCTAATGTGTTCCAACGGTATACTTTCCCACAGACACAATATTTTGAACATTTGGAATTTAACCATTTTCCTGCAGTCCCACTTTGATTCTTCTAAAAATTCTAAAATAATGAATCAAATGAAAGCAAGCAAGCAGGAAGTAGTTCAGAGGAACACAGTCACATGCCTTTGATGTTCCCTTTGTTTGTTTAGGAACAGCCTTCAACACTGGAATGGGCAAGTTGATAAAGTGTTCCAAGCCTTTAAATATAGGAAGTCTATTGAGCGCCTGACATAATCGTGAGCAATCTCTGCATGGCTTGTCAGACTACCCGCCCTGGGGTGTTGTCGATTCTGGGCAGCATTTTGCAGTGCATACGTATGTCAGGTCCTCCTTATGGGTCCTTTAGACCCAGCGTGGTGAACTCAGCCCCCTTTCTCTGTCCCCATCTGGTCAAGTGATTACATTTCATATCTGTCTTGGTGGATGTTCAGAGGGTGGGATCTTGCTCTTCAACCCCTTATCTCATTTTTATTCTTGGTCACTTTCTTTCTCTAGCCCTTGAGTAGGGTGATCTGTGCAGGGAGAAAATTCACTTCTCTGTTTTTGGTTTCTCTATGGCACTCCCCACTTGCAGATCATCTCACTCAATATCATTCAAAATAACATCAGGCATGGATTTAAAATATTCTCCTGCTCTCCAATCATCTGTATCCACCTTGTGGGTACCCCTCACCAGGTTTACTTACTACCAGGCCCTTACTTGTTCTTATCCATATAATTTACCCTGTCACTGCAATAGTGTTTGACTCTATCACAATTATTTTAAAGTCAGTTTCTCTATGGAATATGTGTCAGAGTCTTGATCACTTAATGGTGCTGTTTCATTCTGTTGGCCCCATTGACCATTACCGGCCATGCTGTTTGTCAAGTAGTGTGAATGCATGGGACCTGCTCTTCAATGCATAATGGCAACGAGTTTCAAACCCTTGAAAGGGTCTATTTTGAACTGGCTTCCTGCTTATTAATTACTTCCCACATAATTCATCTGCACACGTACGCAGTGCCCCCAATGTCACACCACACATTCTTGAACCTTTTGTGATCTTTTCACAAGATCTCAAAGTTGTTCCATATCTCTTCATGTATGGTCTAGATGCGTTGGGTGGTGGCTAGAGTATCAAACTTTTGGTCTCTCAAATAAAAGCACACACAAAGACACAAGCATTACCAAGAGAAAGTTTATCAATTTACTAGTCTCCTCTAAACTTTCCCTCAATATTAATGCCCTATTGAAATATTCCATTGAATTGCACCCAATATTTCAATTCCCACTTCCTGTTTTGATTTCCTGTCTCAATCGTCTACCCTCAAACAATACATTAAAAAGTCAAGCACGTGGCAAAAACAAAAGCATAAAAGAAATCACCAAACACAAATAGAATGGATTAATGATTCCAGAATTCAGGAACAAGAAACCTGAACCACGAGGTCCTATATTTAGGGGAATCCATATCTCTGGTTCAACCCCTCCTTTGCATCCATCGGCTTCTAATGTTTAGCTGAGACCTCCCAGTTTGTTCAAATGAATGTCTGTTACTTACAGGATAACTTGTTAATCAAACATTGGACATTACTTGAGATTGATGCCTACCAAAACTAGCTTAGAGTTTGCGTACGCAGCATTAGTAAAAGTACTGAGCTACCATTCATGTATTTCTCACGCTTTGCCATATTTCATCGCTTGGCGGCGACCTAACTAAAAATTGATTAGTTGATTACACAAGAAGTACTCTGTTCTCAGAATTGAATACAATGGAATACAATGGTTAATTCATTATTTGAGAAATGACTGAATTCCCACATTCAGGACTACTCTTAATATTTTGCTTATTGGTGATATACATTCAACTAGACCCTATATGAATAAAACTAGACTCTTATCAGTCAATTTTGTGCTTGATCCATACTTTCTTTTTGAAGTATCAAATCCTTGGGAGGAACATTGGCTAGCCTGTCACTATGATCGATTTCTGCACTATTGCTATCACGGTGCACTCTGGAAGATGTGGGGCCTTTCTGACATCCTTTGGCAATGAACGCTGAGCAAAGTCTGACCAGAAGATTCTTCATGCAGCGAGTAGAATGGACTCCCAGATAGATCACCGGAGGTGAAAACCCTGGAATCATTCATAATCTAATTCAGACTGCAAATGAGAGCGGAATGGTTGGAGTGACTTCTTGAATGAATGGGCTAGGTTGGCTTTCGCTACCCCGCACCCTCTGGCACAGACTTTACTCGTAGAGTAGCAATGAGCATCGAAAATGACCGAGCAATGCATATAATGTGATACAAAATGGTGGGGGGGAAATAACAAAGGAAGGGAGCGAAAGGCAATTATTCTATCGCATGGCTTTAAATTCATTGCATGGCTTATAACACACTGAATGCATGTCTGGGTTTCTACCCTGGAACTCCATGTACTACTATTGATTTGCCTACCCATGACTGCTTAAGTGTAATAACCATAATTGGAACAGTCAGGCACAAATATGATAACACTGTTGAATGCAGAAATAATAAGGGAAATGTAGCAAATCATGTTTTAAAATCTATTAATGGCTGGATCACAATGAATATGGGTTTTAATTTGTTGACACAATTCATTGGTGCGGATACAAGGTCATTCTGAATTAATGTTTATTTTTGTTGGAGTAATTATTTAGCCACCTTTGAATTTGCCTTTGCTTGGAGAGCTGCACAGAAAGCCTATTGATGTTAAACAGCCTATAGTAATAACCTTAAACTTAAAACCCAATAGATGTTGCTGGAAATATTGAATTGTAAAAAGTTGAATTGTAGAACTCCCAGTTCCAGATGTATTTTTCCTCACTCATTTTTGTTTTCACTGTGGCTCTGACACCTCTACATTCAGTACAGTAAAGATTTGGGGAGAATGTAAGGCAGCATATTTACATTTTAGCGGAATCGACAACTGCTGAACCTACACCAGATGCTACTGCGATCAAACCAATGTAGTGATAAAAAGGTCCTGGGCTCCGGAGGGTGCTCCGTGTAAGATGTTGGCCGGGATTCGCCGAGCCTCTGCGCCAGAATGACGGCAATCGGGTCCGATGCCGGGACGCGATTCTCCAGCGACTGGAGAATCGTCGCGAGCGCACGGTCGATGTGGCGCCAGTCGGGGGCCGTTGAAAGAACCACCCACGGCGATTCTCCGCGATCGACCGGCCAAGTTCCCACTGGCATGGTTCACATATGGTTCCACCCGGCGGGAGCTCGGCGTCGCGCTGCGGTGGCCGTCCTGGTAGGGGGCGGGGGGATCAGTCGCCGGGGGGGGGCGGGCCTCCACGACGGCCAGGCCTGTGATCGGGGGCCACCGATCGGTGGGCGGGCACGATCTGGGGGGCCTACCTTCTTCCGCGGTTTGGCTCCTCCATGTTGTGCGGCGCCGGCACACGGACCTGCGGCAAGCAGTGCAGGGCCACGCACAGCAGCTGGAGCATCGCGGAGCACTCCGGTGCAATGCTGACCCCCTGTGGGCCACGGAATCGCCCGGCCAAGGGGCCCGTTGACGCCGGCGTTCAACACTCCAGTGTTAACGCCGGCGTCAACACTTGAGCCGCGATTTTGGAGAATCCCGGCCGTTATTTCTCAATCCACTGTTTAACACTGGGGAATATCACACTGACCCACACAGGATGGAAATCTCCACAGCGAGGGAACAATCTGCAGCTGTCTTCAAGGGCACAGGTCGAGGGAATAGGTGATCCGCGCAGCACACATTATAAAATGCGAGCTGACAAAAATGTGGGTTGAATCGAATGGGGCAGAGTGAAACGCTAATGTCATGACCGACTGAGTTAGAACTCACTGGCCCTGCAATATGAGCTGTGCTAATATTGAAGATTGGCCACGGCCTGGCTGGGACATTCATGCTCTTTCATCCAAGCTTGGAAATGTATTCTGTTACAATACAATGAGTTGGAAATGCATATAAATTGTAGTTAAACAACTAGACATTCAGAGCACCTGACAGAGAATAAGCAGTGAAACATTCTTGTGCTTCAAAATAAAATCATACGGCATACAAAGAGGCCATTCAACCAATCACACCTGTGCTGGCTCTTTAAAAGAGCTATTCAGTTAACACCACTCCTTTGCCTCTTCCCACAGCCTTGCAAGTATTACCTTTTCAGATATATGTCCAGTTCCCATTTGAAAGATACAATAGATTCTGCCTCCACCATCTCTGCTTTCCAGATTCCAGATCGCATCATCGATTGCTTTCGGATTTGTTTAGGCTTTTATACTACCGTCAAATGACCCAATTGAGTTGCGTGATCCACCGTATGAACAAATTTATGTGTAAACTGAATAACATTAGAAAGACAATGAACGTAATTATACCAGGTTTTTTCCTACTTTGAGTGGACAGAATAAAGAGGCTGAAACATGGGGAAATCTCAATGTAGTTAAGCCAGGTTTAGAACCAAAGTTTGTTTGCTGAAGTTGCCCCTTTTGGGATCAATAATGAATTGGGAGAAGCCTGCTGCATGATTGATAAAGGGGAGAAGAGCAGAGCTCGTCCATGAACTAATTTGCTTTGAAAAGCATGGATGTTCTGGAGATACGAGGGATTAGTTGGTTGCCTGCTGCTTCACCTTGATGAGATTGTACGCAGCCCAGAAATGAAATTATCAAAGGAAAAAGGTTTACCTACGACAAGGTGGCAACCGACTGCGATATAAGAAAAGGCCAGAGGCCTTAAAAATTAGAACAAGGAAAGGAAGGAGATTCACAAAGCAGCCGAGCTTTTGCAGAGAAAAAAATAATGTTTGCATCTTGAAAGCTGTATCTCATTTCAATAACAAAAAGAAGTAAAAAGCTGCTCTAAGTTCAACAAAACATGAATGGAGCCCCTGATGCACATCCTGACTTTAAAGAGGCTGCGACAGGGCATAAAGCTGCTGGTATTAGGGAGAGTCAACAGAGCGCAAGGGAGCTTTTATCAGCTCATATCTTGGAGCACAGGCACCAGCTTAGGGCAAACCATTAAATGTCCAACAGCAGCAGTATAGTGCAAGCCTGACACATTTTACAATTAAGACTATTGGAGTATTAAATATCTGAAGCACATCGCTTTCAGGGAACAATTAGCACAAGGACAATTCTCCATCTCATGAACTGCCAATTGCCTTTAAAGCCTACTAGCATTAGCTGCACTGCCACACTTAAATAGATTGCAGGAGATATGGTGATCTCCGCCCCATTCCCATCTGCTTCCATGCAAAATCTATCGCATTCCCTTCCCAGTAATTGCAGCCACTGAAGTGGTGCTGCTCAGAGCTGCGGCAACGAGTCACTGAGGTGGAGAACCCCAGGGAGGCCAGTTTACGTGTTCCCTATGAACCATAAAATCCCTGCAGTGCATAATGAAGCCACTTAGCCTGTCAAAGCTGCACCAACCCTCTGAAAGAGCACCTACATAGGCCCACTCCCCTGTCTTTTTCCGTACCCCACCTAACCTACACATCTTTGGACACTAAGGAGCAATTTTATCATGGCCAATCTACCTAACTTGCACATCTTTGGACTGTGGAAGGAAACCGGAGCACCAGGAGGAAACCCACGCAGAGGCGGGGGGGAAAATGCAAACTCCACACAGACAGTTACTCAAGGTCGGAATTGAATCCCGGTCTCTGGCGCTGTGAGGCAGCAGTGCGAACCACTGTGCCACCTCGCCTCCCGAAAGTTAGTGCTCCCTTATCTACATTGTAATCGTGATAGTACTTTGGGTTTGAGTCCAGGTATTTGCTGCTACCTTTTACCCCTCTCTGGTCCGAGTGCTGTATTTTCCACCAAATATGTGTCATTATTTTGATGTGAAGGGGAGGAAAAAGGTGAAGACTTGGAAGATGTTAGTCTGGAGACCTTTTTATGTTGGTCATCGCAGATGGTATCTCGCCCCTATTCATCGACACTCACCAGTGTCTGCAGGACGAGGAGGTCTCACATGGGAATCTCTACAGCATGGGGAGGACGTGCAAGAAGGGAGAGGGTGTGGATCATTAGAGCAAGGTGGGCATTCCTGGTAGTTCAGAGCATACAGTAAATAATGGTTCACCTGCCAAATAAATGTTATTTTTCACCTGCTCACATAGCCTAACTCGCAGGTGGGAGCAGGGGAATAAGGAACCCTTTCAGGACTCATTGTAAATGTGCATTTTCTTCCCCCACACACTCGTGTTAACTCTGAATTGTTATTCGAAATACTTGGAGATCAGCCACCTGCTGAATAAGCTTGCATTTTCCTTCCAGCCTGAATAGATAACTGAAAACCATTAAAGCACTCCTGACAGATTGAGCATCATCATTTAAATTATTTTTCTGCTCCACTTATTAAAAAGTAATCTTTCGTACCAAGATAACATCGCGTTCAATTTTGCAGCCCAAACATTCTTTTTTTGAAGTAAAGATCAAAATCTTAGGAAATATTTTTATCAGCAATTTTCAACTTCGTCTCCTGAAGTGACTCTGATTCTTAAGCGATTGGAATGAAACACTTTTGTTTTGAAAAGCAAAGAGATTTTTACTTATTTGACAAGGGTGTGCCACTATCTTTTATTAGGCTGCACATATGCAAAGCCAAAGAGGTTCCTGTGGCTCCATTTTCTCATTTAGATTCACACTGTCTAATCAGAAGATGTCTATCAAGTTAGAAAACTGCATTTTTGAAAACAGGCAGTTGTTCTTCTACGTGGTTATTTCTCTCGTAGACGAGCTGAAGTAACAACTCTTGTGGATTACTTAGAACCTGCAGCTATTTGAATCCGAGAATCAATTCCGAATTCCAATGAGAAAGTGCACTCAGTCTCAAATGCAAGAATAGAAACACTGAACATATCAAATAATTCTACCAAAGAATAGAAACATAGAAAATAGAAGCAGGAGGAGGCCATTCGGCCCTTCGATCCTGTTCCACCATTCATTATGATCATGGCGGATCATCAAGTTCAATACCCTGATCCCACTTTCCCCCTCCCCCAAATCCTTTGATCTCTTTATCCCCAAAGCCGTATCTAATTTCTTCTTGAAATTACACAGCATTTTGCCTCAACTACTTTTTGTGGAGCGAATTCCACAAATTCGGCAGGCTCTGGGTGAGAAATTTCTCCTCACCTCAGTGCTAAAAGGTTATCCTCAAACTCTGACCCCTAGTTCTGGACTTCCCCACCATCGGGGACATTCTTACTGAATCTACCTTGTCTAATCATGTTAGAGTTTTGTAAGTTTCTATGAGATCACCTCTCCCTCTTCTAAACTCCAATGAATATAATCCTAACCGATTTAGTCTGTACTCATATGACAGTCCCACCATCCCAGATTAGTAGTAGATAGTGTTCTTTGATTGTTTTCTTTCAACAAACTTCCCCGCAGGATTTCTGCAGTGTCAGAAATATGCGTACAAAGTAATATAGCACGGGAACAGGTCCTTCGGATCTCCAAGCCTGTACAGTCGTGATATCATGCTTGGCCAAAACCCTCAGCACTTCCTAGTGCCGTATCTCTTTATACCCATCCTATCCATGTATTTGTTGAGGTGCCTTTGAACACTGTTAATGTATCTGCTTCCACAGCCTTCCCTGGCAGCACGTTGCAGGCACTCACCAACCTTTGTGTAAAACACCTGCCCCACACATCTCTAAACCTTTCCCCACAGACCTTAAACCTATGCCCCTTAGTGACTGACACTTCCAACCTGGGAAAGAGTGCGCGCCCATCCACTCTATCCATGCCCCTCATAATCTTGCAGACCTCTAACAGGTCGCCTCTCAACCTCCATCGTTCTAATGAAATAGTCCGAGTCTATTCACCCTCTCCGCATACTAACACCCTCCAGACCAGGCAACATCCTGATAAACCTCCTCTCCACCCTCTCCAAAGCCTTCACATCCTTCTGGTAGTGTGGCGACCAGAATTGTGCAGAATATTCCAAGTGCAGCCTTACCAACGTTATATACCGCTCTAGCATGACTTCCCAGTTTTTATATTCGATGCCCCATCCAATGAGGGCAAGCATTCCATATGCTTTCTTGACTACCTTGTCCAGTTGTGTTGCCACTTTCAAAAATCTGTACACCCAGATCTCTCTGACTTTCTATATTCCTAAGAGTTTTGACATTTACTGTATATTTCCCCTCTATGTTAGACCTACCAAAATGCATTACCTCACATTTGTCCGGATTAAACTCCATTTGCTGTTTCTCTGCTCAAGTCTCCAACCTATCTATGTCCTCTGACAATCCTCTGACAATCCTCAACACTATCTGCCATGCCACCAATCTTGGTGTCACCCGTGAACTTACTAATCAGACCAGCTACATTTTTCTCCAAATCGTTTATGTACACTACAAACAACAGAGGCCCCAGCACAGATCCCTGTGGAACACCACTAGTCACAACCTTTCATTCAGAAAAACACCCTTCTACTGCTTACCTCTGCCTTCTGTGACCGAGTCAGTTCTGTATCCAAATTGTCATCTCGCCTCTGATCCCACGTGACTTCACCTTATGTACCAGTCTGCCATGAGGCACCTTGTCAAAGGCTTTACTGAAGTCCATATAAACAACATCCGCCACCCTCCCCATATCAATCATCTTTGTCACCTCAAAAAAACTTGATCAAGTTAGTGAGGCACGACTTCCCCTTCACAAAACCAGTAATATATTACTGTTGATTATTTGCCTGTTTGTCATTCCTGAAATAAATCCCTTTTAATAATTTAAGCCTGAAGAAGATTTTAACATTCTGCCCTTACTTTTTTACTTAAGATTTGGCTGCACCCAAAATTTGTGTTGTACTAATGTTCTTTTACTGTGTTTGCAGTATTCACAAAGCTATTCATTGGGGGATAGCATACAGTTCTAGATCAACAAAATATGGCATTGACTCAAGGTGGGGGGGGGGGGGGGGGTGGTTCAGAATGAATTACAGGCATCGCACTACAAATTGAAATATTTTCCAGGCCTTTATTATTATTTTTTTTTTATTCAAGTGGAGCATGTTGGATTGCATGGCCTCACCATATATAATCCATAAAAATATAGAGCTTGCTCTTGAATTAATTGGATAGGCTGTGACACAATACACACCATCATATTGATCCAAAACTGACATTGTGCTGCTCATTGCTGGATCGTTCTAAAACACTCCATTGCACTCAATAGTGGCCACACTGATTCTGGGGCGGCACGCAACACAGCGTGATTGAATCTATCCAGAAGACCTCTTACCTTGTTGCATTTGATTCAGTCTGGCAGAAGAGAGCTTTGGGTTTGCGGAAGAGAGAGAGCAGATGAGTGACATTTAAGAGATTGCAGAGAAATGGGAAGATCCAATCTGGAGGATTATGTCAAGAGTAAAGAGGGAGAGAGTTGGGCATTGAGCATACATACATGGACCAAGGAATGGGATGGGGGATTGCAGGGAAAGTAAACCAAGCAGAAATAAAGACCATTTCAAGAGAGAAACACTGTCGTTGGAGAAAGGCTTTTTTTTAAAAAACGATCAAGGAAATGAGTCAGAGAGGGGCAGTGGAAAAGTGGATTGGGGAAATGGCTTTGGAAAACAGCAGAACTGGGGGAACCAGTTGAGAGAAAATAGAAAAGAACCGTATGGTGAAGGGGTAGATGGTCTTGCATTCCAGAAATGATAAAAGAGGATGACGAGACTGCATTCAAGACCAGCATTCACCCAGCCCATCAAAGGCTCACAATTAACTAGTCACTGAGAAAATTGAATGGACGTTGGTTTTTATTATCCAGATACATATATATGTGGAAAACAAACATTTCATTTAAAGCTCAGGATTGCCGTTAGCGGCTTGTTTGCTGTTTTGGATTCCAGACATCTGTACAAGGTGGTGCAGTAAAATTATCAATAGCCCACAGCAACTGTTTATAAAACAAGATTGCTTCATTTTACAATTGAAAGCTGAGAATATAAAGTAGAACTATGTGAGTTGACTTGCAGGCAGGTATTCCAGTTCTCAAAAATGCATGGAGGGAAAGAAAACGCATTTTAACTCCCCCAATGATTTAAATTCCAATCGCAGTCAAAAGAAATTATGCATGTTTGTCTCTTTTCACCGAGCACCTGACATGCCTTTTTTCAGTCTGCTTGCAGGAGAGCCGTGATTAATTTGCAACTTTTTAGACTGTACTTTGTACATAACCTTCCTCACCATTCTCCTCAAATCTGATAACATTTGAAAGGAATTGAAAGAGCTTCGCTTTATTTCCTCTCATTTGAGAAGTTCAATGTCTATTAATGTTATGAATATTAATGCCTCAATGTAATTTGTTTTGTGTGGCGCTACCCCAGAAAAGTGAATAGCTAGAACAGCTCTTTGGTCAAGCAAGCTCTGTCCACCACTCTGCCTACCAACTGGAAAATAATACATTTAACATCAATTGGTAGATTACGACAAATAGATACCATGCTTTTGAGTCAAAGTTTTATTCTGAGAGCCCTGCTTTTCAGATAACTTCTCGCTGGTGTGTTTATTTTGTGTGGGTTTACTAGCCTGACACCTTGAACTGATATTCTGGGGTTCCTCTTATCTCTGACCACTAACATTTCATGTACCAGGACAAGGTCTTTTCTTCATAACCTTCACCCTAGATTGGGAGAATGGAAGCTTCTCTCACCTTGCCTCATAAATAATCAATTTTATATTTCAGGCTATTCTTTCGTACATCACCAGCATTGCATGTTTACGCTTTCTGAAAAGTCCTAACGGACTTCATACACAGCTGTCCAACAGTCATCTAATCATCAGGTGCACAAAACATCTGGATCACCTGTGTAGGGATTCATTGCACTGGATATTATCCCTGTCATGTTCCTGTTTATTTTCTTGTTGACCGCTTGTCAACTCACTCTGGGCATCGTTTCGTTGAAGCTTTTTCTGAAGTAATATTCAACATTCTTTTTAGCTCCTCATCTTCCCCCATGGCTACGGACTGATTCTTCAAGCAGTCATTCAGGGTTGCAACATCCCGTTGTCTGCCTTTGTGCCTGCTCTTGTGCGCTGGATATCTGGTTGTGTGTTCCAAACTCCCACTTTGATTTGCCAACTGTGGAATTAAGGGTCATTATTTCCTCCTTGTACCTTTGTGTCGTCTTTGAAATTTGTTCAGATCTCGAACAGCTTGGTTCATTGAAGACTTCAGCTT
Organism: Scyliorhinus torazame; assembly: GCF_047496885.1. Lineage (NCBI taxonomy): Eukaryota > Metazoa > Chordata > Chondrichthyes > Carcharhiniformes > Scyliorhinidae > Scyliorhinus > Scyliorhinus torazame. The sequence goes on from NC_092725.1 coordinate 66,413,606, forward strand.
ATCATGTGTTTGCTTGAATCTTGTGCTTCAAATCTTCCAGTTCCGCTCTGTGAACATTTCTTTGTCGAACAGCTTCATTTATCTTTTGCACACTTTTCTTTTGAGTTTCATCACATAGCTTTCCTTCATTCACAGCCATCTACTCACTCTGCACTGCCATCTACTGTTGCAGTTTGGGTACTGGGTCAGCATTTTCAAAAAAACTGCTTTAAGCCTTTCGACTGCTTCTCAAAAGTATTTTCCTTCTGCGTTAGATTCTTTGGTTCCTGCATTTCATTGCACTGACATGGTCAGTAACCATCTTGTGGCTTAGTTGAATATTTTCTCTCTCATTCGGGGATCTTCTCTCTCCCTCTCTCTGGAGCCTTCCCTTGCCCAGGGCACTATATTGGGGGTACGCTGGATCTCCTTAATCTGGAATTAAAATATCTGTCAAAGCCTACTCATATCTCAAGTGACATTGAGTACTGAGTATGCATTGGCTGGTGGAGTACATCACCTGTAAATGAACCAATCACAAATAAAAAGTTAACAACTTGTACTTCTGATTTCTTATTTAATCCGGTAATTCTCCTGTAAACTAAACATTCTCTTCTCCGAGATTCCCACTTTTGGGCCTGGTTAGCCATTTCCTTATCCAAAATGGGTCTGGATCCATGGCAATTTTTTTTGCCTCTTATAATTATTGCTTTAACGGTCATTGCCCCCTTTTAGGCTATATGTGCAGTAACTTTATTTTACTTCAGGTTGTCTGCAGCTGTCGGTTTCTTTGTTTTTGATTTTCCCTTTATTTTTGGATTCGACAGGATCCCCGTGATTGTGGCTGCTCTTTTTCTTAAGTTGCAAACTTTTCAAACTTTGTCTTTTTTTTTTAAATGCGCGATTTCTTCCTTTAAACCTGCAGGTTTAGCTTTTTTTTTACTATCCCACACTCTGGGAGACTTGGCAGGCTTGCATCTGGGGCCCAATTTTTTTAAACTTAAAGCCTACAGCATTGGCTGGTTTAGCATAGTGGGCTAAGACAGCTGGCTTGTAAAGCAGATAAGATCAGCAGCGCGGGTTCAATCCCTGTTCCAGCCTCCCTGAACAGGTGCCGGAATGTGGCGCCTAGGGACTTTTCACAGTAACTTCATTGAAGCCTACTTGTGACAATAAGTGATTATTATTATTATTACACTTTTTTGTTTTCACTGCTTTCTGTGTCGGGGATTTAAAAAAAAAACTTTTTGTTACACTCAGCACGTGGTTTTCCACCATGCCATTTCTCTTTAAAACATTTTTAAAATTCACTTCAGCTCAGCATAGCCACTATGTGTGACGGTGCCAGCTGTAGACCCCTTCTGCTTTTCTCTTTCAGTTGCCTTCTGGAAGCTGAGCCCTAAGATCCCACCTATTCTAAAAGGGAAGTACACCGTCTTTCTTGTAGCTTTGCTTGCCCCTCTTGTGATCTAACCAGGTTTCTTCACTCTGCATCACTCAGGGTCTTGCAATGATCCTCCACTCACTCGGTGAATTCCTCAACTGTATCTTTAATTTTTGTTCTTAGACCCATGTCTTTCGACAGACCTCACCTTCTTTTAGTTTCCACATCTACCATGGGTGGCACTGTAGCATAGCGGTTAGCACTGTTGCTTCACAGCTCCAGGGTCCCAGGTTCGATTCCCGGCTTGGGTCACTGTCTGTGTGGAATTTGCACATTCTCCCCGTGCTTGCGTGGGCTTCCTCCGTGTGCTCCGGTTTCCTCCCACAGTCCAAAAGATGTGCATGTTAGGTGGATTGGCCATGCAAAATTGCCCTTGGTGTCCAAAAAAGATTAGGCCGGGTTACGGGGATAGGGTGGAGGTGTAGGGATAGGGTGGAGGTGGACTTGGGTAGGGTGGGCTTTCCAAGGGCCGGTGCTGACTCAATGGGCTAAATGGCCTCCTTCTGCACTGTAAATTATATGACTCTATGATCTTGGGATACTGTTCTGCATCCATCATTTAAATTCAATCTTTTATACCCCCGCTCATTGCCATTTTGTGGTGTGGATTTGTTTGGTGTCTCAATGATGAGATCCTGAGACTTGTGTGTTTAAACATGAACAATTTATTGTTAATCTTTAATGATGTACAGATTCCAGTTACTGTTATGCATGGTGCTGCTGTCTCCATGCAGGCTTCTTCTGGATTGTTCTCTGAGTCTATTACCGTGTGACTCAATACATCAGAAAGTGGACAGTGTTTTTCTTCAGTCTGTCCATTAACCCTTGATCTGTGGAGCACTTTGGCATTACAGTGGCATGCATGCGCACGCAACATCATAAAACAATCTCAACCACCAATTCAGTGTTTCTGTGATTTTGCACCTCCAAGCTCTCTTGACACCAGTGACAATTCTGATATTACTCCTGTGCCAAGCATCACCCCTTCATCGCCATCTATGCCATTTACGTTTTGCCTGATATTGTCAGCATTAAATGTTATTTTGTATTTGTGACTGATCTAAATTATCTTGTGAATTGCTAAGGCCCTACTGCTGTATCTGATTTACTGTTAGCTGAAAACATGTTAAGGTGACAAGTAGCTTCTGCATCCGGTCATTGATTTGGATTGAGCCCAAGCCTTGATCGCTGCCATAATGCACTAAGCAACTCTTCCATTGCAGTTTGACACTACAGGAAGGATTTTTCCTGTAGGCTTCTGAGCCATGCTGGGAGTCCACTGTACTCTGGGCAAACAGTCACTCATTTGTGATTTTCATCGATTTGGCCAGAGGGCGGGCTTGTCATTCAGTGAAGCATGCTGGACAAGCTCTCAAAGCTAGTGGAACAGTAGCACGTCTTTCAGCTTGAAAGCAGCAGGGTGCTACATAGACAAGTGAGAGATATGGCACATCAAAATGAAGGTACCCTCTCTCTTATTTTTTAAATTTCAAAATAACAATGGCTTCGAGCGGGGCCCACGACTGTGGGTGGTGGGAGTACCTCCGCGGACTGTACTGAGGCAGTTAACAAACCCACGAACGCAATGAGGTTCTCGGAGTCTGCCTGGAGTTCTTTCTCTTTCCCCCCACTCCCCAAATCCCAGTCTGAGCCCAGCTCCAAGCTACAAAACTACTCCCACCCCCGCGTGCCTGCAGGAACCGGGAGACCAACAGGAAAATTCTCATCACTATTACAGTAAGCCATTAATCATTCAAATTGGCTACTCACTGTTTCTAGGGGGTAGCCCTGATATCACCCCTTCCCCCCCCCCCCCCCCCCATCTACCATCTTGCCTCCGGGAAGGTGGCCTAGGGGCAGAATGGAGCTGACGAACTGGTGGTGCAAATTCCTGCATCAGAGTACCTCCATTCCTGGCCTCATTGGCAGTTAACCATCCCACCCTACATCTCACAACGGCAGTCATTTATAGTGCACAATGATATCCTGGAGGGGTTAATGTGGAGAAGGTACTTGACAGGGAAAAGGGCTCCAAACATACAGAACCTCTGCAAGACCCAATGACATTTTCATGCCATCAGCCATTGTCTCTTCAATCATCTGGAGTATTTGCAGTCTTCTTTTCCTACAAGACAACATTTCCAAATCCCACAATAGCTGTAAAGTGCTTTGCCCTGATGCCTGAAAGGTGCTATATAAATGCAAGTTTTCTTTATGGCTGGAATTCTCCATCCGTTCATGCCAGCGGGATTCTCTGGTCTCACTGCAGTCAATGGAGTTTTGGAACGCCAGATTCTCCAATCTCGCTGGGAGTGATGGTGGGACGAACTTGGATCAGAGAATCTCGGCCACTTTGTTTTTGTCCTTTTCCTTATTTCTCTACTATATCGGGATTTCTTTGGTGAGCGGTTATTAAATAGAGCAGGAGCCATTTAGTCACCATGCAAGTTTAATGCAAACATAGGATGCATCAAAACTATCCTGTGGGACAGTGTCTTCCCATATCAAATCATTGCTCGCTGTATATTGCTAAAACTCATGAACGAACCTAAGGCCTCAACGTTTGGACGTGAAATGTGGCTAGTCTACCTCAGATTATCATAGAAGGATAAGGTATCTCAAAAATTTGAACAACCGGTGAAGCAGCCATTTTACGCTGCTCCAATGCAGTCGCAACATGGGTGGTATTTATCCACTAACATGCTGCCGTCAAGCCAAAAAGACGTTCTGCCCACCACATAAATGAATAATGTGGCAAATGAAATCAGTGCTGATGTGATAGGCCATATATCCCAACAACTGATGAATTTTATCAAACAGCACATCTTTTCGTCTATTTGAAATAGGCAAATTATCGACCATGCTCAACCAGTCTGTGTTTGCAAACTCAGAACATAATGTCTAAAATTAGATGTGATTCCGTGATTGGGACAATCCTGAGTGTGCTGGGAATTACACTCCCAACTAATTTAAGATTATCAGCCGGCTCACCATGTGGATCACTTACACTTGCTCAAAGCCACATATATTTGTATGAAGGGATCAGCCCTCTGCAGGCAAAAGCAACATGTCCTCGCATTGCACCTTTTTGAATTAAAACAAAATCATGGAAGGCAATAGTACCCTGGTGCCTTCGACATGGCAATGCCTTGGCCAATCAGAATTGACTAGCCAGCCAATCTGCACCCTTTTCTCGTGCGTTGTTGTTCCCTTTGCAATTTAGTATTCTTGCATCTCTCTTGATGAGTGCAAAATGAAAAGCTTCAATTGCATCTCTTTTTTCCAAACATTCTCCAGTTACGTGCTCCGAAGCGACTAATTATGGAATAATTCTATTTCTTCTGTCTCTTTCATTTGCAACTCTCACTGTTTCGCCTTCTAACCTTCTCGAAACTTGTCTGGGCCTGAACTGACACTTCCTTCGGAGGTCAACTGTGAAATTTCAAATCTGGGTTGCCACCCCACTAGCCCTAGAACACAGAGTGCCCATGGCTGTCACACGACTAAAGGTTAGGTGCAGCATTGTCCTGTTACACAGGTCCTGCTGCACCACACTGCCAAAGTACAAGAACTTTGGCAAATCTTGTTTTGTCAAAACTGTGATCATTCGCAGTTTGCTGCAATGAGCTGTGGTGGGCGTAATCTTTTTTAAAAATGTTTTTTAGAGTACCCAATTATTCCTTTTCCAATTATGGGGCAATTTAGCGTGGCCAATCCATCTAACCAGCACACCTTTTGGGTTGTGAGGGTGAAACCCACACAGACACGGGGAGAATGTGCAAACTCCACACGGACAGTGACCCAGAGCCGGGATTCGAACCCGGGTCCTCAGCGCCGTAGTCCCAGTGCTAACCACTGTGCCATTGTGATGCCATGGTGGGTTGTAGAGATCTACCATGTGGACTTAGTGGCACTTGCGAACACTAAAACTCAAATTTGAGTTAAAACTTTGTGGGTGCAAATAAGAATCATTTATTGACTCTATTTGATTACAATTGAGAGTCACTTAAATCGTATTCTCTAATAAGTCCGGCTAGCAAAAGGAACTTAAAGAGAAGCAACTTGTACACAATTTAACTTTCAAATAATACAGAACTGGTTTCTTGCTTACGGCAAAACAGCTTTCATTTACTTCAAGAGTTAGAATGGAGAAGTGAAAGTATGAAAGATAGAGACAGCGAATAGTTTAGATTAAAGTATAGGTGATTCTGGTATAAAGATGGCCATACGGACCCTCACGGTGATACAAAATCATATCCGTCTTTATCCATCTATCTATACCTCTAAGTCATCCTAATTGGTTTGGGTTAGAATCAAATGAGTTTGATTTGACGGTTAGCTGTCAATCTTCAATGTGCAACATTAGTTTTAAATATTTCATGTCTGAATACTTGTGCCTGTTATGGAATGCGATTATATGCTGTTATCGCGACCAGTTTAAACTGGTCTTCTGCTGACTTAGCTGTTATCCGTATTGTGAACAATGGTGCCTTCATATTACTATGGCGTAGCTATGTCCTTGATCTGATAAATGGTACAGCACAAGTATAGTGTCAAACTGTCTTGCATATGTATTTGTTAGCTCAGTCAAAGTGCAGTTTTAATCTGTAATGGAATTATGCTGTGTCATGCTGTTTTGTGTCTCTGTTCTGTTGAAGCGATATGTTTTGAAATGACCTGAGGTTATGAGTGTTGAAATCCTTAATTTAAAATGGGTATTTAAAACTAGGGCTTAATATTTACGCTAAATAGCTATCTTTTACCTATCAGGTGTATTAGAAAACAGTGCAGCTACAGCCTTCATAACGGAAGAACAATGCACAACATCTCCATCCAGACTGGCCTCCAAACATCAAGCTGACTCACAAGCTGCTTTTATAGTTTAAAATTGATGCAATAGCAGGGCTTGACACTGAAGTTGATATACTCCATGGAAGTATATCTGTGTCCAGTGATAGTTGGTCAACAGCCTAGAGATATCTGAAGTGCCTTTCATTCAGAAAGGTAAACTGATTGAACTTGAACTAATCTTCCATATCGAAGCAGGCTGTCCACTAACTTTACTAACCCTTAAATTAGAGCTAAAAGCTGTCCGGAACGGGACTGAGATTTATCAATGATTTACTGTTCTCCATCAGCATGGGAGCTATGATAGAGCAACAAATCTTTGAAGATGCTGAGAGTTTTACAGAGTGTCCGAACGAAGACGTGGGACAAGCTACAGCAGCTGAATACCTGAGTGAATGTACACAGTATCCTCAATGCACACAGTAACAGTGGGAAACACGATAACACAGTTGCTTCAGAGCTCAAGGGTCCCAGGTTCGATTCCCGGCTAGGTCACTGTCTGTGCGGAGTCTGCACGTTCTCCCCGTGTCTGCGTGGGTTTCCTCCGGTTGCTCCGGTTTCGTCCCACAGTCCAAAGATGTGCGGATTAGGTGGGTTGGCCATGCTAAATTTCCCTTAGTGTCGAAAAAAAAAGGTTAAGTGGGGGTTATTGGGTTACGGGGATAGGGTAGATACATGGGCTTGAGTAGGGTGCTCTTTGTAAGGGCTGAAACAGACTCGATGGCCCGAATGGCCTCCTTCTGCACTGTAAATTCTATGATCTATGAACATGACTTGCGGGACTTTTATGGCAAGCTCGCTGAGCCACAGTCTCGAGGTGCCATTCATGTTCAAAAACCGGTTCAGCCTGAAGAGGAGAAATGGTGGCTTGATTTGAATCTACAGCTGGATCACTTGGAGCTAAATCATGTTGGAGGAAAAATCAGTTCGTACCAGTTCATAGAACATAGAACATACAGTGCACAAGGAAGCCATTCGGCCATTCGAGCCTGCACCGACCCACTTAAGCCCTATCCCCATAACTCCTAACCTTTTTGGACACTAAGGGCAATTTAGCATGGCCAATCCACCTAACCTGCACGTCTTTGGACTGTGGGAGGAAACCGGAGCACCCGGAGGAAACCCACGCAGACACGGGGAGAACGTGCAGACTCTGCACAGCCAGTGACCCAGCGGGGAATCGAACCTGGGACCCTGGCGCTGTGAAGCCACAGTGTTATCCACTTGTGCTGCCCCGTTTGTACCAGTACTACTGGAGTTCCCATGTTCAGGTGTGCAAGGCTGCTTCACTGGTACCAGTCCTTTTTCAGTTTTACTGAACTTTGCCTTTGTCTTGTGGGCAACTTTGGTCAGGCATCACCCATAATGGTGAGGAAAACACTTACCTCAACTTCATCTCCTATTTCATTTGCATGCAGCCAAATGTGTAACCTTTGATCATAATGACACCAGTTCTGTTTCTTAGGTTTGAATTTCCTCATTGTCTCCAAATGAGTCTTTATTGCCATTTGCTTTCTCCCCGATTACATACCGTGCCGATCGCTCTTGAACGTGATATGCGTATAGATATTTCAAATCGCTGAAACTTTGGGAACGCCGTGTTTTCCACTCCTTCATCTCTCGAATGAAATGTAAAAGAGAATACTACCCCAGCCTCATCGCCATTTTCCTATTGCACTGAGATAAGATGAACATGCCGACCAACAGCTGGCAACCATTATTGAACCAACTTTATTTACACCTCCCCAGCAGAGAGTGCAGCAAAACGAAATGCTCAGGTTTTGTGCTATCCTTCCATCATTGTTGCTATGTTAGAAATGTGGCAGCCAATTTGTGCACAGCATGCTCCCACAAACAGCAGTGTGACAGTGACCAGATAATTCGTTTTCGGTGATGTTGGTTAAAGGATAATTATGGACAGGACACAGGGGAGAACTCTCTTGCTCCTCTTTGCAATGCGCGATGAGGTTTTTTTTTAAAATGTCCACTCAAGAGGGCAGATGGAGCCTCGGTTTAACCTCTCACCCAGAATACAGAACCTCGCTCAGTGATGCAATGAGTCATCTGAATGATGGGCTCAATTCTCCAGAGTGCAATTGGACCCACAACCTCTGGGTTCAGAGGAGGGGGTGATATCAGCTGAGCCACGCTAACCTCTCGGTAGATTTTAGCTCTGGAGCACTCTGCAGAGGGTTGCTATATCCTGCAGAAACCTTGGCACTGTCTTCACCATGGACTGACATGACGATACCGAGTGAATCACCTGTTACATTTCAAAGCTGATTTCACTTGCAATGCTTAAGCTGTCAACGCAGAGTAAATGAAGATAAATTATGTTGTAAGAGAGATGGGATGAAAAAACAGAGCCGGAGCTAAACTAATGCCGACAACTTGACAGAAAAACGAAAGCCATGAAGAAAATTAGAGTGAATCGTAACAAAAAGGGAAACTGTTTTGTTCATTTTCTCCCCTCCTGTCCCGAGCACTCTGATTCAAGCTGGGTTACGGGCAGTGACCGTCACCTAATACCTCAACGCCATTAATGTGAGAGTTTAGGCTGCAAGTATGAAGGAGATGTGTGACCCCATGGGGCATCACTTCCATCTGAGCTTACTGAACAACAATTGGTAGTGTCAAACTAAACATGAAGCCTGCTGAGATTGGTCGATGGATCAAACTGAGGTGCCCTCTGTTGTCCAGCCCATCCAGCCAGCTGTGCTCATGGAGGGTGTTTCAACAATTCAAGGTAGCCTTAAGAAAAAGAGCAAAAGAAATTATCAAGAGGTCTGGGTGATCGTCAGTCTCAGTGAGACAACTTTGCCGGCGTTGATCCATTATTCAGTGCTGGTGCTGCCAAAGCACCTCTTCGGGATACAATGCTTAACATGTGGAAATAACCTCCTCCTTTCAGTCCCAGCCCCACGCCCCAAGTGTTTGATAAGTTTATTGACGTTTTACACAATAAAATAACAAACAACCAACGAGAACGTAAGACTAAGAAATTTCAAGCAAATATAAAACATAAACTTACACGATAATGAAACCTCCGAAAATTCTTCTTCAATTCTGGCCTCTTCTTCATCCCCACTTACCTTTGGTGCACCATTGGCAGTTGGGCACTCAGCTACATCTGCTCAAGCTCTGGAATTCCATCCCTACACCTGGGCATCGCTCTCTCTTATCTACAAAATGTAGGAACTGGGAGCAGGAGTAGAGCATTCATTCCCTCGAGCCTGGTCCGCCGGACAATAAGATCATGGCTAATCTGACTGTGGTCTTGACTCCACATTCTGCCTCCCACCGATAACCTTTGACTCCCTTGTTAGTCAGGAATCTATCTACCTCTACCTCCATAGTATCCATTGACCCTGCCTCCTGTCTCTGTTCCTTTAAAACTGCCTCTTCACCCAGGTTTTTGGTAATGTCCTAATGGCCCCTTGTGTGGATGGTGACGAGGCCTGTTAATATTCTTGTGAAGGGCATTGCTACGCTACATTAAAAGTGCTATATAAGCACAAGTTGTTGTTGTTAAGAGTTTTGCCAAGAGTTTAATTCAACAGCGAGAAATTCAAGAGCAGGTTTGCAACCTGAACAGTTAATAACTGCAGAGAACGGCTCAAACACCCTGATGTACTTAGTCCCATTGTGGATGAGACAGTGCAGTTGTGGTTATAACTTTAATCGGATAAATTTTGTATGTGAATTAAAACAGGAAATCAATAGGACCCAAATGGAGGTAACTTGGGAATGGATATCCACTTGTTTTGACAGTGTTCCACTAATACCCTTTTACACTGATTATGTGCGTTTTTATCTTGAGTTAAAGAGCTGCTAATCCTGTGCCGAGTGCTCCCGTTCCAGTAAAGTATAGGGACTACTTTTCTTCCCTTTCCACTTTTGTTTGCTTGAACGACAGTGAAAAATTGCATTGTTTCGCTCAATAATAGACATTGCAGTGAATTGTTTAAAAAGAATACATGAACTGAACTCAAAACAATATTCTTAATGTTAAAGACACTCATTTTGGTGTTTCTTCCCCGTGTGAATATTCAAATGGGTTTTGAGATGTTTTGATCCATTGCAAATGGCTCATTTTCTTAAAGTATTTAAAGCTGCAAAATGCAAAAGTATAATTCTCTCGCTACTGAAAGGTGCATTTACCCGAGCAGCTCAGTTCTGTGTGAAATGCTTTCTAGTTAAAGTTGAAACTAAAATTGCACTGCGCAAACCCAGAGGTAGTTCCCAACTTGTGTTTGGAGGACGAAGCCTGACAATGCTATGCTTCAGAATCAAATGCGGCCTTGGTTGTAGGCTGTATTCACACCTTCGAGGGAATTAATCAAGACTGTGATCCTCAGTGCGGAACCCCCTTGAGTGGAGGATGAATCCGAGAATTGTTCTTGGAGAATCAGTGCTTCTGATTCCCCAGTGATAGACTTTAATTGCTGGAAAATCTCGGGAACCCCTTGGTTGCTTCCATCAAGGATCAAGGTGTCCTAACTCGATATCGTGCCTCTTCCCTGACCGCTTAGTCATTCTGGTTAAATGACTTTCAGTCCTGTTTTAAAGGGCTCATGAAATAAATCAAGGGTTCTGGGTTCGATTCCCGGCTTGGGTCACGGTCTGTGCGGAGTCTGCACGTTCTCCCCGTGTCTGCACCGGTTTCCTCCCATAGTCCAAAGATGTGCAGGTTAGGTGGATTGGCCATGCTAAGTTGCCCTTAGGTTAGGTGGGGTTGCTGGGTTACGGGGATAGGGTGGAGATGTGGGCTTAAGTGGTGTGCTCTTTCCAAGAGCCGGTGCAGACGCGATGTGGCCTCCTTCTGCACTGTAAATTCTATGATAAAGCAACTAAGAATAGAACCTGGCTTATATAAATTCCCGTTTAATTCCTCGATCTTTCTGTGCACTCGGTCTCAAATCGCTGAGAATTTTTGTTTTGGTTATGGGCTGTCAATTTTGCCGGCAAGGCCAACATTGTCCTTAAGATGGTGAAGGTGAACCACTACATCCCCCTGTGGTACACCCGCATTACTGGGGGGGATGCATTCCAGGTTGTTGATACGACAGTAATGAAGAAGTGATCTGGTTACAAATCAGTCAAGGATGGTGTATGATTTGGAGGGGAACTTGCAGGTGATGGTAATTCCATTCTCCTGCTGCCCTTGTCCTTCTCGGTGATAGAGGTCACAAATTTGGAAGGTGCTTATGAAGGAGCCTTGGCATTTTGTAGATGGTTCACACTGTTGCCATGGTGTGCGACTGGTAGCGGGAGCGATTTTTTTAACGTAGTCAGTGGGGTGCCAATCAGGCAGACTGCTTTATTCCATTCCCAGGGTTTCCAATTTTCAGCAATGTTGTTTAAGGGTGCGGGTTAGTTTGGGAAAGGCATGTCCTGGTCCTCCACAGTTTTCATAGAACTGGACCGGCTTTTTAAAGAGTCATGGTTCACGGTACCCCAGGTGTTGTGAACCATAGCCTGGATGAGAGATAGTCCCACTCATGCCAAATCACCCCCACACCCCGCTCTCCTTCCCATGGCCCCTTATCTTCTCCATGCCAAGTTATGATAATTCAACCCACCCACTATGCACTCTGCATAGAGCCAGTGAACCCTATTATGACGATAGGATGTGTTGAAAAGCTTTTGAAAGAAATTCTTAAAAATCGCTTTTGCTACAGCCCAATGTAAGTGTCACTGATCCAGGTAATGATGGTGGTGGTACAGTGTTAAACAGGCAGGAGGGAGCTGTCCTGCCAGTTCACCTGACACCATGAGGCCACCAGGTGGGACTGTTTTTCTAGTAGAATGGAACATAGCCAGGGGATGGCGATGGAGGATATCTGAATCATTGTCTCTGAGGGGTGATGCGGAGAGTATGACCATGTCAAGCTGCTCCATGACAAGTCTATGGGGCAGCTCTCCCAATTTTGGCACACATGTCCCAACATGTTAGTGAAGGGAACGTTGCAAGGTCGCCTGGACAGGGTGTGTCTTTCTCATATCCACTGCCGAGGCTGATGGTGGGTGATCAGTCTGATTTTATTCTTACTGTAGATTTTCCTCACTGTAGATTTTTAGATTGATACAACTTGTTTGACTTGCTTTTTTGACTCAGAAGGGTGTTAATAATCAACCACTTTGCCGTGGACCTGCAGTTAGGAATCCCTATCTGGGGCTGATGGTTGCCACTCTCAGTATCCCACTCATCATTTATTTGGATTGGAATGTTGTATTGAACAGTATCAAATTATATGTTTGATATTCAATCACCTCAAGATAGGGAATAGTGTTATTTGTATTTAACAATAATAACTTGTATTTATGTAGCACCTTTCATGTAATATAGTGTCCCAAGGAGCTTCACAGATGTTATACCAAATACTAAGCCATATAAAGAGATACTAGTTCAGGTGACCAAAAGTCTAGCTGAAGAGATTGATTTAAAGGAAAGTGCTAAAGGAGGGGTTAGAGAGATTTAAGGAGGGAATTCCTGAGCTTATCCAGACAGCTGAAGGCGGGGTCATCAATGTTGGGACAATCAAAGTCAGGAATTCGCAAGTGCTTGGAGTTTGATGCACAGAGGGGTCACAGGGCTGGAGGAGATTACAGAAATAGGAGCGGGGGGGGGGGGGCAGCGGGGCAATGGTGGGATTAGAATCCAGGATTACAATTTTTGAAAACGGGACATTCCTTAATAGAGAGGCAATGTGGATCACTTATGAAATGTCAGAAAACAGCGAGGATGATGTTTGAACGAGATTTTCCGTGGGCTAAGACGGTAGAAGTTTGGATGGCCTCGGGTTTGTGGAGGGTAGAGTGTGGGAGGTCAGCAAAGAGTGTGTTGGGATAGTCCAGTATAGCGATAACACAGACGTGGACAAGGGTTTCAGCAGTAGAAGAGCTGATGCAGGGCGGCGTCAGGTGAGGTGAGAGTGATTGCCCTTGACATAGGCAGCATTTGACTGAGTGTGGCATTAAGGAGCCCAAGCAAAACTGGAGTCAATGGAAATCAGGGAGAAAACTCTCTACTGGTTGGAGTCATACCTGTCACAAAGGTGGTTGTGGAGGTTGGAAGTCAATCATCTCAGCTCCAGGACATCAATGCCGGAGTTCCTCAGGGTGGTATCCAAGGCCCAAACATCTTCAGCTGCTTCATCAATGACCTTCCTTTCATCATAAGGTCAGAAGTGGGGATGTTCGCTGATGACTGTACAATGTTCAGTACTATTTGCGGCGACTTAGATACTGAAACAGTTCATGTCCAAATGCAGCAAGACTTGGATAACATCCACTGGCAAGTGGCAAGTTACATTAGCGCAACAGAATTCCAGGCAACGACCATCTCCAACAAGAGAGGATCTAACCATCGCCCCTTGACATTCAATGACATTACCATCGCTGAATCCCCACTATCAACATCCTGGGAGTTAACATTGTCCAGAAACTGAACTGGACCAGCCATATAAATACAGTAGCTATCAGAGCAGGTCAAAGGCTAGGAATCCTGCGGCAAGTAATTCACCTCCTGACTCCCTAAAGCCTGTCCACAATCTACAAGGCGCAAGCCAGGAGTGTAATGGAATACTCTCCACTTGCCCGGATGAGTGCAGCTCCAACAACACAAGAAACTCGACACCATCCAGGACAAAGCAGCCCACTTGATTGCTACCCTTTCACAAACATTCAATCCCTCCACCATCAACAAACAGTGGCAGCCGTGTGTACCATCTGCAAGATGCACTGCAGGAACTCGCCAAGGTTCCTCAGGCAGCACCTTCCAAACCCATGACCACTGCCATCTAGAAGGACAAGAGCAGCAGATACCTGGGAACCTCACCACCTGGGGGTTCCCCTCCAAATCACTCACCGCCCTGACTTGGAAATACATCGCCGTTCCTTCACTTTCGCTGGCCAAAATCTGGAATTCCCTCTCTGACAACTACCCCTCAGGGACTGCAGCGGTTCAAGAAGGCAGCTCACCACCACCTTCACAAGGGCAACGAGGGATGGGCAATAAATGGTGGCCGAGCCCACAACCCGTAAATTGATTCTTAAAAATGTTATGGCGGTTTAAATATCGCGATGATGTGGGTATGTGGTTAAAAGCTAGTCTCGCAGTCAGATTGAGGTTGCAAACTCAAGCTCTATTCCAGCCTCACGGGGAGGGATAGAGTCGGCTGCGAGGGAGTGGAGTTTTGGAGCAGAGACTGAAGGAAATGGCACGAATCTTCCCAGTATTGAATTGGATTCTTTTTTTCTGCTTATGCAGTTCTTAATGTGGGATAAGCAGTCTGATAATTTACAATCATTGGAGGTGGTGGTCAGATGAAGCCAGGGTTGTCAGCGTATATATGCAAACTGATACTGGGTTGTATGATGATGTGACCAAGCGGCAATGTATAGATGAGAAATCGAAGGAGTCAAGGATTGTTCCTGGGGGGGACGCCAGAGATAACCTTGTGGCAATGGGAAGGAGAAGCCTATCGATGGCAATTCTCTGGCTACGTTTCAGTGTATCAAAATGGAACCGGCCGAGAACAGTCCCAGCCAGCTGTGTGGCAGTGGAAAGGTTTTGGAGGAGGATGTTGTGGTCACCAGTGTCAAAGGCTTCAGACATGCTAAGGACAAGGCAGGAAAGTTAACCTATGTCACAGTCATATAGGGAATGTGATAGGGCGAAAACCTGATTGGAGGGATTCAAACAAGGAATTTCAGGGAAAATGGGAATGGATTTGGGAGGTAACAACACGTTCAATGGGAGGTTGGAAATAGTGTGGCAGGTTTCAAGGATTGTGGGGTGGAGGGTTGATGACTCTGACTTGAGGGAGAAACAGGGGGACAGATCCTGAGGAGAGAGAATTGTTAACAATGTCACCTAACTTGGGACCTGGGGGCTTCCGGTTGCGGCTATGCAGAGCTAATTCGCACGTTCGGCAGCTCCCGCTAGAAACGGACTTTTGGGCTCTTTTTAGAGCGCGTAACTGCGCTTGCTCGACATTTCCCAGTGTGGAAAGGAGATAGCAACATTCCCCCAATAGTGTATGGCTTGGACCAGGAGTGGGGCGATCAAAATAGTGGCAGTGAAGCAAAGAAAGGTGCGAGAGAGGAAGACCAAGATGGCGGCGGGTGGAGACCAGGCAGCGTGGATGCAGTGGGCGCAGGAGCAGCAGGAGTTTCTTCAGCGCTGCTTTAGGGAGCTGAAAGCGGATCTGCTGGAGCCAATGAACGCGTCAATCGATAAGCTGCTGAAGACCCAGGCGGCCCAAGGGGCGGCGATCCGGGAGGTCCGGTGAAAGGTCTCTGAGAACGCAGATGAGATCCTAGGCCTAGTGGTGGAGGCGCACGAGGCGCTCCATGTAAAAAATGGCAGGAGAGGTTCGAGGAGATGGAGAACCGGTCGAGGCAAAAGAATCTGCGGATCCTGGGCCTCCCGGAGGGATTGGAGGGGCCGGACGTGGGGGCCTACGTGGAACCCATGCTGAATTCGCTGATGGGAGTGGGTTCCTTCCAGGGGCCCCTGGAGCTGGAGGGGCTCACCGTGCTGGCGAGGAGGCCCAAGCCCGACGAGGGCGGTGTTGGTGCAGTTCCACCGGTTTGCTGATCGGGAGTGCGTGCTAAGGTGGGTCAAGAAGGAGCAGAGCAGCAGGTGGGAGAACGCGGAGGTCCGGATCTACTAAGATTGGAGCGCGGAGGTGGCGAAGGAGAGGGCCGGGTACAATCGGGCGAAGGCGGTGCTGCACAGGAGGGGGGTGAAGTTCGACATGCTGCAGCCGGTGCGTCTGTGGGTCACCTAGAAGGACCGACATCATTATTTTGAGTCCCCGGAGGAGGCGTGGGCCTTTGTCCAGGCCGAAAAATTCGACTCGGACTGAGGGTCAGGGGCGGGGGTCGCGATGAAGGGATGGTTGGGGGATTGTTGTGTTGTATTTTGAGGGGGGGGTCTTTGTTCATTGTTGGTTTTTAGTTTTTCGGGGGTTGATGGGGCACTGTTTCGGGTGGGCTCGTGGAGGGGGGGCAGATAAACGGCTTGGGGGGGTTGATGGCCGGCAGGGGGTTGGGGCCCCACGGGGTGAGGTGGGGGGTGAGTCCTGAGTTGAGGGCAAGGGGACCGGACCGGAAAAGGGAGCTGCGCCGGAGGAGGCGGGGCCGGGCGAGTGGAAAGCGCGGGCTTTTTCCCGCGTTAAGGGCTGAATGGGGCGGGGCCAGAGCTGGGAATCGCAGGCTTTTTCCCACGCTGGGAGGGGGAGAGCCTGCTGGTGGGCAATGGGGCGGGGGGGGAGGGGAAGTTACACACTGGGAGGGGTCGAGGGAGTGGCAAGAGTGGCCGGGGTCAGCAGGAGTCGGCTGACTTACGGGAGTGCAATGGGGGGAGCAGTGCAGCTTGGGAGGACCTAGCTGTGGGGGGGTGGGGGGGGGGGGGGGGGGGGGGGGGGGGGAGGGAGGGAAAACCTGGTTGCTGCTGGAATGGCCAAGGGGAGCTTGAGTCGGTAGAGGAGGTCGGGGCGGGGGTCTGCCGCTGTGGGGAACGGGCCGTGCGGGGAGCGCGGGCACGTGGCTGGCCTAGGAGGCGATATGGCTTGTCGGCGGGGGAGGGGGGTGGGTAGCCCCCTGATCCAGCTGATAACCTGGAATGTAAGGGGACTAAACATGCCGGTCAAATGGGCCCGGGTGTTCACGCACCTGAAGGGGCTGAAGGCGGATGTGGCCATGCTTCAGGAGACGCACCTGAGGGTGGCAGATCAGGTAAGGTTGAGAGAGGGGTGGGTAGGCCAGGTGTTTTGTTCGGGGTTGGATGCAAAAAATCGGGGGGTGGCGATCTTGGTGGGGAAGAGAGTGTCGTTCGAGGCGTCAAGCATTGTGGCAGACAATGGCGGCAGGTATGTGATGGTAAGTGGCAAGCTGCAGGGGGAGCGGGTGGTGTTGGTCAATGTATATGCCCCAAATTGGGACGATGTGGGGTTCATGCGTTGTATGTTGGGCCGGATTCCGGACCTGGAGACGGGGCCTGATAATGGGGGGGGATTTCAATACAGTGCTGGACCCGGCACTAGATCGCTCCACGTCTTGGACGGGCAGGAGGCCGGTGGCGGCCAAGATGCTGAGGGGGGTTCATGGACCAGATGGGAGGAGTGGATCCATGGAGGTTTGCGAGGCCGGGGGCCAGGGAATTCTCATTCTTCCCCCATGTTCACAAGGCCTATTCCCGGATTGACTTCTTTGTTATGAGTAGGACGCTGTTTCCGAGAGTGAAAGATAACGAGTACTCGGCGATAGCCATTTCCGATCACGCTCCGCATTGGGTAGACCTCGAGCTGGGGTAGGAGAGGGACCAGCGCCCGCTGTGGCGCTTAGAGGTGGGGTTGCTGGCGGACGAGGAGGTGAGCCGGCAGGTCCGAGGGTGCATAGAAAGGGACCTGGAGATAATGACAATGGGGAGGTCCAAGTGGGGGTGGTCTGGGAGGCGCTGAAGGCGGTGGTCAGGGGAGACCTGATCTCCATTAGGGCCCATAAGGAGAGGAGGGAGAAGAGAGAGAGGGAGAGGCTGGTGGGGGAGATGGTAAGGGTGAACAGGAGGTACGCGGAGGACCCAGAGGATGGATTGCTTAGGGAGGGGCGTAGCCTCTAGGCCGAATTCGATCTGTTGACCACCAGGAAGTCGCAATGGAGGAAGGCGCAGGGGGCGGTCTGTGAATATGGAGAAAAGGCGAGCCAGATGCTGGCGCACCAGCTTCGGAAGCGAGAGGCAGTTCGGGAGATTGGGGGAGGGAGCATGGTGCAAAGTTGGGTGGGTATCAATGGGGTCTTCAGGGACTTCTAGGAGGAACTGTATCGGTCCGAGCCCCCACTGGAGGAGGGAGGGATGGGTCGCTTTCTGGACCTTTTGAGATTCCCGAGGGTGGAGGAGGGGCAGGTGACGGGACTGGGGGCGTTGGTTGGGTTGGAGGAGTTGGTCAAAGGGATAGGAAGCATGCAGGCGGGGAAGGCACCGGGGCCAGATGGGTTCCCGGTCGAATTTTTTAAGAAGTATGCGGACCTGCTGGGCCCTCTGTTGGTAAGGACCTTTAACGAGGCAAGGGAAGGAGGGGCTTTGCCCCTGACGATGTCTCGGGCCCTGATCTCCTTGATCCTGAAGTGGGACAAGGGTCCCCTACAATGTGGGTCATACAGGCCGATCTCACTCCTAAATGTAGATGCAAAGTTGTCGGCGAAGGTTTTAGCCACGAGGATAGAGGACTGTGTGCCGCAGGTCATTCACGAGGATCAGACGGGGTTCGTGAAAGGGAGACAGCTGAATACGAATGTACGGAAGCTCTTCAGTGTTATAAAATGTGGTGGAAGGGGAGGTGGAGATAGTGGTGATAGATGCGGAGAAGGCCTTTGATAGGCTAGAGTGGGAGTACCTGTGGGAGGTGCTGAAAAGGTTCGGGTTTGGGGAGGGGTTTGTCAGGTGGGTTAAGTTGCTGTATAAGGCCCCGGTGGCGAGTGTGGCTACGAGCAGAAGGAGGTCAGAGTTTTTCGGTTACACCGGGGAACGAGGCAGGGGTGTCCCCTGTCCCGCCCGCTCTTTGCGCTGGCGATTGAACCCCTGGCCATGGCATTGAGGGAGTCGAGGAATTGGATGGGGCTGGTGCGGGGTGGGGAGGAACATCGGGTGTCACTCTAAGCGGACGATTTGCTGTTATATGTGGCGGACCCAGTGGCGGGAATGCTGGAGGTGATGAGGATTCTCAGGGAGTTTGGGGATTTCTCCGGGTACAAGCTCAACATGGCGAAGAGCGAGTTGTTCGTAGTGCACCCGGGGGACCAGGAGAGGGGGATTGGTGAGCTCCCACTAAAAAGGGCAGAGAGGAGTTTCAGGTACCTGGGGGTCCAGGTGACTAGGAGTTGGGGGGCCCTGCATAAGTTTAACTTCACGAGACTGGTGGAGCAAATGGAGGAGGAGTTTAAGAGGTGGGACGTGCTGCCACTCTCCCTGGCGGGTAGGGTGCAGTCAGTTAAAATGATGGTGCTCCCGAGATTTTTGTTCCTGTTCCAGTGCTTCCCCATCCTGATCCCTAGGGCCTTCTTCAGGCGGGTTAACAGGAGCGTTATGGGGTTTGTGTGGCCGCAGAAGACCCCGAGGGTGAGAAGGGTGTTCCTGGAGCGGTGCAGGGATAAGGGGGGGTTGGCGCTGTCTAACCTCTGTGGGTATTATTGGGCCGCCAACGTGGCGATGGTGCGTAAGTGGGTGATGGAGGGGGAGGGGGAGGATGGAAGTGGCTGGAGATGGCGTCCTGTGTGGGCACAAGCCTGGAGGCACTGGTGACGGCGCCGCTGCCGCTTCCTCCAACGAGGTATACCACGAGCCCGGTGGTGGCGGCTACCCTTAAAGTTTGGGGGCAATGGAGACATCACAGGGGGAGGTGGGGGCCTCGGTGTGGTCCCCGGTACTGGGGAACCACCGGTTTATCCGGGGAGGATGGACAGAGGGTTCCTGAGCTGGCACAGGGTAGGTATTAGAAGGTTGGGGGACCTGTTTATAGACGGGAAGTTCGCGAGCCTGGGTGAGTTGGAGGAGAAGTTTGGGCTCCCCCCGGGGAACGGCTTCAGATATATGCAGGTAAGGGCGTTTGTTCGGCGGCAGGTGGTGGAGTTCCCACTGTTGCCGCCACGCAGAGTCCAGGACAGGGTGCTGTCGGGGGGGTGGGTTGGAGGGGGAGGATCTCGGCAACGTATCTGGTGATGCAGGAGGAGGAGGAGACCTCAATGGAGGAGCTAAAGGGTAAGTGGGAGGAGGAGTTGGGTGAGGAGGTTGACGAGGGGACGTGGGCGGATGCCCTGGGGAGGGTGAACTCTTCCTCTTGCGCGAGGCTCAGCCTCATACAATTTAAGGTGCTGCATAGGGCTCACATGACCGGGGCAAGGATAAGCCGGTTCTTTGGGTGCGAGGACAGGTGTGTTTGGTGCTCAGGGAGCCCAGTAAATCACACCCATATGTTCTGGGCGTGCCCAGCGCTGGAGGACTTTTGGAAGGGTGTAGCGAGGACGGTGTCAAGGGTGGTAGGATCCAGAGTCAAGCCGGGCTGGGGGCTCGCAATATTTGGGGTGGCAGAGGAGCCGGGTGGAGAAAAGAGGCCAGGGGTGATCTTTGCATTCCAGGATGATTCTAAAAGAGTAACAGCTTTGGCAGATGACGGCAGTTCCTGACGGTGCTTTATGTTGTCCAGTCAGATCTGATGGTGAGTGACTAAAGCAGTTGTCTTCCGTATCCATACAAGTCTGTTTCTCTGGACTTCAGGGAGGTGAGCTGAGGGCACGAATAGTGGCTATGGTAGATGAGGGAGAGAGAGCAATTCTTTTATTGAGGAGTTGTGCTTCAAAGGTGGAGGTGATGTGAGTACGTGGAATTGAGGGCGTCATTGGCAATGGGAAGCAATTATTATCCGTCCCCAATCACACTTGAGAAGGTGATGGTGAGCCTCCATTCTGAATTGCCAATCTCCGTGTGATGGTGAACCATAGTGTTGCATCATTGAGGGTCTTTTGTACGCTTGGGCCTGCTAGGATTCGCATGTCAGCTTGCCGCCCGAGTTTCACAGTACCTCTCTGCTGACCTCGGAGAAAGCTGCCCACAGAGATTTCACAGGCGTAGATCTCTGCTTTGCCGATGTCAGTTTGATTACGGTGCCAGGTCAGGGAGATCTCCAAGAGTTCAGCTATCCTAAAGCATGGTTGGCAGCCAATCACATTGAGGAATTCTCACAGACAGCGAACCAGAAAGTACATCACTGTATTTTTCATTTCTAATTGCATTTTTTGCGAAGGAAGAAGTAAGTAATTGGGATGTGCACTTGGCATTAGGGAAGAAGCTGAAATATCTTATTAAAAATTCATTTTATAATAATGGAGTAACCTATTCTTCTACAAATATAGTAGTTTTACTGGGCTATTAAGTAATAATTATGAATCTAGTAAGCCATTAAAAACCTAGTTACATCTCATCAGGAAGGAGTAACTTTTTCAAGGGTTTTTACAGTGGGACTAAAATAGTATGGATGAATAAGTTCCAGTCAGTTCAGTCATTTCTACTTGATTGCTCTCTGGGGGGGCAGTCGTTGGGGGGGGGGTGGGGCGTGGCGGGGGGGGCAGTCATTGGGGGGGGGTGGGGGGTGTTATTCAGCACTCTCTTGGAAACTCAATATCACTGATAACATTTAGCTTTTCCCATAGAGACAGCTTGCAGGGCAGCAATGACAGCCAAAGCTGACAGTTTTGCCATCAACACTACCACAGACCCCAGATCGAGCATCTGTTCCAGAAGCTAAACTAAAGATACGCCCATCCAAAGGGGACATGGGTCCATTTGCGCTACAAGTGTTGCTGCCCTCAATTCTATACATGTGCCTTTAGACCAGCAGCTGCCTTCTCAGATTGGTAAATGTACACTATTGAGAAAAGTTTGCTGGCAGCCAATGAAACCAATTCAAAGGGACAACTGTGAGAGATTATTGCACTGCGTTCTATTGACTGAGACATCTGTTAGCTAGAATTTGTTGATGTTTGAAACATTAAATAATTAAAATGTGTACAGCAAAGCTTCAATGATGGTCAAGCCGTTAAGATGTAACATGTTTTTCTATAAGCTCATTAATGTTGATCGTTTCCAGCAATTGGCATCATTCCTGTATCTGATTGCTTTAGTCCAGAATCGACAAATACATTATTCCCTTTCAGAAGAACAAATAATTGAATGAGTACAGAATCAATCTTCTACACCCTGGATAATCCAAAGATTAAAGAACAGACTCACATGGACTGTAATCGTCATTTTAAAGTTTAAATAGGGAAACAGTACTTTTGGTCATGAAAAGTGCTTCATAAATGCGTAATGACTTCCGTCTTAAGTGAATAGTAAATATAAAACATTGGATAATTACATTAAATCACAATTCACAAAATTGCCCTTAGTGTTGGGTGGAGTTACTGGGTTATGGGGATAGGGTGGAGGTGTGCAGTTGGGTAGGGTGCTCTTTCAGAGAGCTGGTGCAGACTCGATGGGCCGAATGGCCTCCTTCTGCACTGTAAATTCTATGATAAAATCGCTCTGAAGCCCAGTTATTTCTAAAACACATTTATAGTTGTATGGGAAAAATGCAGAGATCTCCCACATCTTTACAGCGCTCAATCCTTCCCTTAATTTTCAAGCTGAAATAAGTTTCTGAGTGGTTTTTATTTGTTCCTAATGGCAACCGAATCTTTGACAACTACATAGCAAATGACAGATACAACCAAGACAGAGTCCATGGATCTCTCAAGAACCCACCCCGATGGTCGATGGCAATGGGCATTCCCGTTGAAATCTTGACTCTTGAGGGATTCCCAGCTTCACCTTCAAAGATCTCTCTTTGGAATTCTCTCCAAAGGTCACCAAATTCAGTGACTTTAATAATGGTCCACTCACATGGTTTCAATCTCGCCTTCTGAGATTTCTTCTTCCTGGTTTCCCGAGTCTGCACTTCAAATTCTACTTATTGGCATAATTCCAGCTCTTTGCTAGATAGCTAGCTTAACTGAGCTGGCACTACCCCCGAGTTTCAGCAAACTCTTGGGGCAGGGTTCTCCCTTCTGGGGACTAAGTCCCCACGCCCGCCAGAAAACGGGCGAGAATCACTCCGGACTTTTTCCTAGATATCCCGGGTTGATTCTCCATTTTCAAGGGGACTAGCAGGGCCCTGGCAAACGTCCCGCAGCTCTGGCTGCCGGCGGGGCCCTGCAATTAGCCCGCTCGGCCACGCATGCGCAACATGGCGGAGCCCTACAGGGGCCCGGCGCGGAGGAACATAAGCCCCCCCCCGAATGAGTGCGCCCGCCGATTGGGAGCCCCCGATCGTGGGCCTGGCCACTGTGGAGGCCCCCCCCGGAGTCGGATTCCCCCACCAGGACGGCCCCCGCAGCCAGAACGCCAAGGTCCCGCCGGGTGGGACCACATGTAAACCACGCCGGCGGGACTTGGTGGGCACTCGGCCCGTCGAGCGCGGAGAATCGCCACGGCGGCCGCTCCAGCGCCACGTCACGCACGCGCCTGGCGGGTCGGCGGAGAATC